>NC_134584.1:117433231-117733231 GCF_037038515.1 Microtus pennsylvanicus | reverse complement strand
AAGCTAGGGCTGTACACATCAATTGCCACGTGCAGACTTAATATATGGCGGCAGAAATGACAGCGAGGGTTAAGACCAGCAGGGAAGCCCTCTGCATCTCTGCAGTCACTGCTAACAGTGCAGGGGTCATGTTCCTAAGAAGCACATCAAGCTAAATGGGAGGGTGGCGACCTTATCCGGGGCTTTGAATGAAATCCCTACATCTAAATTTGGTGTGAATGGTGAGTGTCAGTCCAGGCGTGGCGTGACCCTGAAAAGATGAAAGGGGAATTTATGGAGAGCTCGTTCTTTGTGACTATTCAAAGGAGCCAAGAATCGCTCAACATTCTACAAAGCTGCTGCCAACCAGGACAGTGGCCTGCAGCCACACGTGTGTGGAACCCTGAAGATGTGAGCGCTCCGACCTGATGATGCTGGTGGGCACAGAATGCACCCTAGATTACAAAGAGTTAGTATGGAAATATCGCGAGATGCTTCATCCCATCCCTACCTTTTTAAAATTTATTTACATGCATATGTATGTCTGTGAGTATGTATGCCATGTGTATGTTGATCCCTGAAGAGGCCAAAAGAGGGTGGGAGGTAGCCTGGAGCTGGACCTATAGATATTTGTAAGCTACCCTACATGGGTGCTAGGAACTAAACCACAGCCCTCTGCAAGAGCAGCAAATGCTCTTAACCTCAGGGCCCGCCCCGTTTCTAACTTTTATGTTGATGGTATGTTGAAACCACATAGCACTTTGGAGACACTGGGCTCCAGAATGTATATTACAATTAACATCCTTGTTTCTTTTCATATCTTTTAATGTGACTATCAGAAAGGTTTAAATGACACATAGAGCTTCCGTTACGTCAGAAAGGGATCCAAAACATTTTCTTAAAGGGCCAGATAGACCATGTGTTAGGTTTTGTGGAGTAATGGGGGGAAATCGTGGCAATTTTGTAGTCCCATTTCAAGAAGTACTTGAAATGTAACCATTTAAAGACATAAGCCCATTCTTAGCTTGCATGCGGGACACGCCAAGTGGCCAACAGAATCCGGTTTGTGGATCAGCTTGCAGACCCTGCTCTAGAGCAGACTGTTGCTCAAATCATTCAATGTCGTCAGAGTATTGTTTCTGTAGAGTCAACTGGATAAGGACATTTTTCTTCTATTTGTCTGTTTTGAGATGGCATCTCATATAGCCTGGCCAGCTGCAGAGTCACTGTGGAGCCAAGGATGACCTTGAACTTTTCACATTACTGCCTCTGCCCAGTCTGGGGTACTGGAATTATAGGCAGGCGGCACCATGGCCATGTGTGAAGATGGGGGTGGAGGTACTACCGATATTCATGCTGGCAAGCATTCCATTGGCTGAGCAACATTCCGGTCCCTACGGGAGGAAACTTCTCAGGCAACAAAGAAAACAGAGACCAGAACTGGTCAGCTGACCAGAAGCTAGATGGGATGAGCACCAAGATGCACAGCACGTGACTGCTAAGTTCACGTTCCTAATCACCTCTTGTCTCCTCTTCCCTTGGGACCACATGACTATGTCAGGTATCCCCTGCACCATGCCTGCCCCAGTTGGTTTCTGTCCAGATGGAGAAGGAGAAGAAATACCCAAGAGGATTGAACGGAGCTCGGGTGATTTTAAGATTCGCTTCTTGCTTCTCCTGTTGTCAAACACTGAGCTGAGAAAATTATTATTTATTAAAAATGAGATAGTCATGGGCCAGTGACTAATCCTGATTGGGTTCAGAATCAATTCCCCACCCACGAAGCAAGTAATACATTTTTTTTCCAGAAAGGTATTTTGTTAAATACAAAATGCCAATGGCATTATTACGCAGCCCCTAGGGGTTCCCATGGAGGATCTATTCACATTATAATCTTATCAGCTCAGAAGAACCCTTCAGGGCTAGTGCCTATTCTCTCCCCAAATAGCAGCTCCTTGGTGGTCTTGCAGAGTGCTGAGACCTCCTGGGCCTGGCTCAGGTGTCCCGGAGGGGTCTACAGGTTGCTTTGAAGACATATGTCACGGAGTAGTCACCTTTAACATCAGGTTCTTCTCCAGACACAGGTGGGAACAGAGAGGGACAGGGAGGAATCTGCTCATCTCCAGTGGTTACAAAAGCAGCATCAATTCCATGAGTGAGTGGCTCATGGAGGGTCAGGAGCAATGCAGTGGGAACACATTCTCCAAGCTAGCACTGTGTTAGCATAATGAGTCTATAGGGATCAGAACAATACAGGGAGAGGCCACCGGTGTCTTAGATTGAACTTAGTCTTTGTTACCCAGCAAACTTTCCGTTGAATTTTTATTCTAAGTACCATTGACTTATCTACACATCTTCTACAGAAACAACTTCTTTTCCAGGCCTGAAGTTTGCTGCGTGTGTGTGAAAAGGATAACGTTAATGGTTTTGCAGTGGTACCGTACATAGTAAAGACGGTGCACATTGATGGGCTTAGAGCCAGGAAAGCATGAATCATGGAACTATCCATATTTTGACATTTATCAAATAGGGGGAACTTTGGGCCTGGGGACTGGTTTCTAATATCCGTTCTTCCACTGGCTACCATCTGAGAATGTTGCCACAATACACACATCCACTTTAGGAATAAAAAGTTAAGAATGGGGATTTGGTAACAGAGCTTGGTAATCTGCTGGTGTTCTGTGATGTTTGCTAGTCCAACAGCAGCACCTGCCCCCAGCCTCCCCAGCATCTGCTGCCACTAATGGGAGCTGTCTGAATTCAAATCTGCCTGTCGCCTGTGCTGCAGTCAGGTTGGTATACGACCGCGGTGACTGGCGCCCGATGGACGCTGCGGAGACTCATTTTCTCCCTATCCATTTATTTCGGGATATACAGTTATTTGTACCATGTCAGCGGATGCAGATGTATGAGCCACCGTGATATGGAAATGACACTGAGACAATTTCAGGATTGTCACTGTGTTGTGTCTTGTCTTGTTTCCTTTGTGGTAGGAATACTTAAAGAGAGAATAAGGTGTATTTTTCACTGTGGGGCCTGCACACGATTCATAATGAAATTATAATTGTGGATGGTGTACGGCCCTCACAGCTACCAGGACATTCAGTAGACTACATTTTCTGCTTGTTTTCTTGCAATTGTGTTGACAGGCCTCGAGAACTAGAATGAAGAGGAGGGAAGAGAAGAAAACTACTACATTTCAGGGTCTGCTTTCTCTAAGTGGATATTGCCATGTGTTTATTAGAGTGGGATAGGAATCTTCAGACATTGAAACATTTATTTTTGAACTGGTTTCAGGCTCATAATTAATGGCTAATGTGCTGCCATTTATATAGAATTAGAATAAACAGTGGTTTAATGAGACTTCACTAGGCCACTCGCAAGCACTCAATCAATTCTTATTTTCAGTATGTGAAAAATGTCTCCTTGACTCTGAATGCACGTAGGGTCAACAGGAGCATCTTCATACATAAAAGATTCCAGCCTGCTTTAAAAGGAGAGGTAATTATAAGACGAGGGTCACAGAGAAGGTCTAGGATTTGTGTAACTTCTATTCTAATTAATTTATCATATGTGAGATTTTGCTTTGGCTTCCAAGTGTTGATCTTTTATAGCTATTACATACCACGTGATAATGAGTTTTATCCCTCGGAAAGGTCATCCCTGATATGATGTCCCCGTTCACTGTGGGAACCCAGGAGCGTAGATGTTCCTGTATGTAAGACGTTCTACAGTCCTGAGTCTTCTTTACCCTTTGATGCTATATAACAAAATAAAACAAGGCACCAAAGGACAACAGCATTTGAACAAAAGGTGGGAGCTTCAATTAATCATCAGGAAGGTTACCATTACAGCAGTACCATTGCAACGGTGTCAAGCTCATCAATGGGAATGATTCTCTCTGAGAATGTGGGATTCTTTTCTTCCTTCTGTTTTTCTAAATGGAAAGAGCTGGATGCTATGGTTGGCATGTCTAATATTTACTGCAGGATTGGCTTGGCTCTGGGCAATGCAGTCCTCAGCCACAGTCCTCATCTTAGCCCCTGCGTTATCAGAAGACCTTTGTGTCCTAGGTTACTTTGATTCATTCTGATACTTCTTGCTCCTTGAAAGACTTTGTTCTTTCAGGAAAACTGCAGTTACTCAGAATCACACCATTTTCCAGGACCTTCCTACTTCTACTATAGATGAAGAAAGAAGAGAAGGAGAGAAGAAGGAGGAGAAAGAGGAGGAGAGAAAAAAGAGAAAGAAGGAAGAGGGGGAGGAGGAGAAACAAAGATATATAATTTCCAAATGGAAGCCTCTTAGGTAAACCACAAAGTTGGTAGAAATCTATCTCAAAGAAACAACATTGAAGCAACTCTGGATGAATGTGTGATTTCAGTGGCTATTTCTGAAGTGCTGAAGCTTTGCACACCCCAAGTCTTGACTGCAAAAAAGCCCCTGGAGTGTACATGCCAGCAATCATCTGGCATTCTGGCCATATGCAGCCTTCAATTCTGATTCTGTGATATTTGGGCCATGTCCTGAGCATCTATCTTTCTGACACATCCTCAGTTCTCCAGACCAGGGGTTGAAAAACAGAGCCCTGGGTGATGATAAAGAGCAAACAGAAACCCAGTCACAAGACAGGATACCACTTCCATTCCCAGGAAGAGTTGCTAAGTATCTTCTCTCAGCCCTGCCCATGGTAGCACCAAGATGCTTTCTTCTAGAAGGATATGAGCAGAATATTGTTGCCGTGTTTCTCTTTCCACATTTTGTCACCAGAAAGGTCTGGATTTCAGAGAAGTCAAACTATCACACTGAATGAGCTCGTTTCCACAGACATCCCCGTGGGTGTGGAATGCAATTTAAATGGGCCTTTCTCTGTGTTAGTAATGATTCACCAATTCATTCAACAAATGTGTCAAGTACAAGAATATGATGCTCAAAGAAACAGACACAGCCCTGCCTTTGTAGAGTGCCAAGCTATGGAGAGACCGGACTGCTACGAACACAGATGCTTGTGAAACTAAACACAAGGAGATTTTTGAAAGATGAGGGCAGGTTGTTTCATCTCTTAACTTTCCCCCTTCACCATAAACAAACAACCAACAAACAAAATATACACTCTTTTTGGCTTTTTAACTGTTCAAGAAACGTTCAGTGCTCAGCCTTTAAATGAAACATATACATATCACACCCCTTCCCACAAGGCTCAGGGATCATCACAGAAGAAGGAACAGAAAGGTCCAAGAAGACTGGGGCAAAAGAGTGTCCTCTGTTCGTGACATGACTTCTACACTCAGGAGCTCACAGCAGCTGTAGCAGCCAGCTTCCAGGCCACACAAAACCAACCCACTCCAAGTTTTAACACAGCGGGGAGGGGCCCATGAACTTCCACCCACAGCCAAGGAGCTATGGATGGTGACGGCTCCCGAAGGATGCAGAGTCTGTTTCCTTTAACGGTGTTGCCTCTGGCACGTCAATCATGATCCAGGATGGTCTCACACATGTGAGCACAGGCAGCCAGCACCAAGTGGACTCAATGAGTGATAAGGCAAACAGAAGAGAACCTTAAGTTAGGATGAGGTGGGGATGGGTGTAGAAGTTAGGGAGAGCAGTGGGAGGTGAATATTTCCCAAATAAGCTCTATGCATATATGATATTTTTAAATAATTAATAAAGTATATTTAGCTTCTAACACTTTAAATTTATATATACAAGTAACAAGAAATGCCTATTTATCAGGTCTGATATCTTATGCAAAGAACACAGCTAGCTACACCTGAGAACGAAAAGATGGTTGGAGAGAAAAAAAAACTGCTGGTAGATATAACCAGCCTGCAGAACCCAATACCATGGATACTTTGTGGACGTTAGCATGGCACCATTAGGAGCTGCAATTCAAATAAGTGCCTTGAAAAATAAATTAATGAAATTGTCAACAAACTGGGTTTCCTTGGTATCCAAATCAGAAAATGCTGCAAGGGGGCAGCCTTGATCCTGAGCTTTACAAGCAGACAGAACAAGACAGGGTCTCAGCTCTGCCACTGTCAAGTTCATAGAAATCCCTTTCCCTCCTCGGGGGGCAGGGAGGGGTGGAGTGGGTAACCATAACATTTTCCTCTCTCCAGAGCCTGGCAAGGGGTGACGCCAGTCAATAAATGCCTATTAGCTTTAGCATCATCCTCATTGCTACAGTCCTATGGTTACTATGGAATAGATAGACTCTCGAAGGTGGTGAGGATTTTTGACACATGGGGGACGATGAGAAAGATTTTGCAGAGGAAACAAGTCTCTGAGAATCCGATTATTGTTCACACATTCAATAAATATGCCACTGGTTATTTGTGCTTGCCAGGGAGTTAGGTGGGAATTAATTAATATTTATAATGTATTTTGATATCCGTGTTGTATCTAGTAAGCAATTAGTTCTGTAACATGAAGCCAAATCCTTTTACAAACCAAACAATGTAAGACAAACCCAATACAGCTGTATAAGAGAGCATGGAATTTCATTAACTCATCTTGCAGCAAAGATCCAGTTGGGTCCCCCCCAGGTCTCTCAGTAATTCTTATTGGGCTTTCCTCTGGATTTTGACTGCTTTTTCCCACCCTTCACTGTGAAACTCCAGATCAAATCATTTTGTTTTGAGCAAATGTGGTAACAGAAATGTACTAAAAGTCAGTGGTACCCTAGTCTTCCAGCCTGAGAAGTTTCAAGAGAAGAGTGTATAGAGATGGTCTAATATAGGAACATCCAGCCTCCACCATCTCAGTCTAGTGGGGTAAATCTTATATGTTCCCTTAATCTACAGGCAAGCTAGGAAGAGGAAGTGTGGTGGTGGGGTATATAAAGAAAGTTAAACTAGGCCTATGAAGAGGGTTCAAATGGATTTTCACAAGGAATCTCCACCCCCACCCCCCAAAAAATACCGTCTAAAGTTTTCCATGGACCATTTTGACTTCTGGATTTGTTGTGCTATTCATCATAAATCCTTTGACTTCTCCTTGCCCATCATTTCAGCATCAGGAGCCCCATCCAGTCTCCAGAGCAGAAGGTTCTGTTCTCTTGCAGATTTAGCTGGAAGCAAATACAGCCAGAGCTCACATGGAGAGGGAGGTGTGAGGCGGCTTTCTCTCTTACCTCTGCACTTTATCCTTGTGTGAAACTGTAGAAGCAGTCTTGTGATAGGAATGTGCCTTGTTCTAATGGAAGTCTTTGTAATAAAACAAACTGAGCCTAAATCCCTGGCTATACCTGCTTGGACAATGCATTATCCTCAGCCTCTCCCAACATGTCTCTTTCTGCCCAGAACCAAGATGCACCTAGAGCGCAGGGCATTCAATGATGAGAGTAGGACCCATGAGGTGGTTGGTTACTCAATTTCCATCTCACCTTACAAGGTAGAGTGACTGCTTTCCATCAGGGTGCAGATCTACCCCACACACAATCTGGTCACCCCATGTCATTGAATCTCCCCAGAACTTTTCCTGGCCATTACTATTTCTCTTCAAATAGCCCAACCAATATGAAGCCTGTCCACACAAACACGGCTTCAATACTGAGGATCTTTCAGAAGCAGTGTTTAGAGAACATCCACCCCAGAGACTCCTAACCACAGTGGTAACTCTCAGTGCCAAAGACAACACAGATGAGAGCCTGCAGAGGGAAGTCAGCATAGCTGTGCCTATATCTCTTCTCTGCTCTACAGCATGCTTCTGCAAAGGGCTAAACCTAGTCCTGTGCCACTCTATGCGGCAAAATCCAAGACTCAGCTCATTGTCATTGTGACATTTGCCATAAAGCCCTTGTCTGTCATCTACTGACAGACCTTGATCAGCACCATAGCACAATTCTACACACTCTTTGGGTTGTCCAGCCCCTTGCTTGACTCTTTAGAGTTTTGAAGACTGTAGTTATCCATGCTGGAGAAATTACTCAGTGGTTCAGTGTTCAACACACGAGCCTAAGGAACTGAGTTTGGATCTCTAGCGACCACATAAAGTCAGGCACGGTGTGTTCATGTGCCTGGTAAGCAGGAGACAGGTGGATTTCCAGGGGGTTGTTGGCCAGTGAGTCTAGTTGAATCGGCAAGTTATGAGTTTATAGAGAGACTTTGTCTCAAAAATTAAAGTAGGACCCAGTAAAAGAAGACACACAACATCATAGAGAGAGACAGACAGACAGATAGACACAGAGACAGATATCACAACTCCTGTATACAAGCCCTCTTATATTGAAGCAATGCGTTCTGACCCCTAACAGTAAAGGCGGACAAAACCTCTCAGAATGGGGTCACTCTGGCTGGAAAATTACAAAGCTGAACTCTTTTCAGCACTGCCCCCTCCCCCAAGCATGTTTTACTAAGTTAGGATTACAAAATTCTTTTTCAAAGAAAGGAGTTTTGGCAGAACAAGGCTGAGGCTGTTGATGCCTCAGTGAGCTATGGACCAAATGTGTTCACAGAGAGAAATAACCTCCACATGACCACGGGGTAGAGGGTGAACTGAACATGCTTGGGGCTTGGTGGGTGCTTGGAAGGCCAGCCATGTGGCGTTTTTCTGTAATTAGCTCCACGGTGTGCCCTGTCTACCTTCCCTAAGTCTCCTGGGAATTGACTATCTCAGTTTCTTCAGCCCTTGAATCTCACTTTCCCTGAGGTCGGTGTCTGGAATGCCACATGTCCATCACTGTCTATTTCGTCGCCAGCAAACCCACCAAGCTACTTTCAAACCAGCCAAGCCAACAGTTCAACAGTTTACAGGCGCTTTCCACTGTGCAAAGCAACCGGAAATGACCGGAACGTTCTGCCTTACCACCCGGCGCAAGCGCTGTAGTCTGGAAGCAACTGGGGCTTTATTCCCATGACGGCTAAGGAAAATTAACTTTTGAGAGGATCAGACACACACACACACACACACACACACACAGAGAGAGAGAGAGAGAGAGAGAGAGAGAGAGAGAGAGAGAGAGAGAGAGAGAGAGAGAGAGGGAGAACACACATACCTGCTTCAGAAAGAATAGGCCCTGCTCCTGCTCATGGGTAAACACAAACAATTTCAAATTACAAAGAACGCTTAAAATTTTATCATCTCTTTGGGTAGGGGATTGGATGTGGGATTGCAGGTAGAAAAACAGAACCACATGACCGTTTTCCAGCCCCGTCACCATTCATTACGAAAATCGGGATTTTTGACGCGTACAGTTTAAGCCTCTGGCGCCACAGGAGGCCCTGCTCTCCTAAAATAGTCTGCATGTAAAAGCGGCCGTCTGATTTCAGGTTTTGCATTCGACTCTTCGCGGCTATTTATAGCAAAGCAATTCAGAAGCCGAATCACTCTTCTCTTAGCAGACAATGCACCTCGAAAATATTTGTTAAAATCCGGTAGATTTGAGAGAAATAGGCCAACGCGACTGAGTCCCCACCAGTGAGCACATCCAGTATTGAATCAAGAACACTTTCTGGCTAATGAGAAATTTCTCTTTCATTTTGTTTCTTGTGAACAGCGAAAGGGGCTACCAAAACTAAACATATCATGGCTACACAACCCAGCTATAAAATGCCTTCAGATATACAAAGGACTCTAAGCACAGCGGGCATGTCCCCTTACAGCCGGATTTGCTCCAGTACCGTTAAGGACCAAGGGACATCACCTGCCTGAGTGTCCATCAACAGACGACTGGATGGAAAACCGCCATGTGCTTGCACAATGCAGTTGGGTGGAGTCGAGTCAACCACAAGAGAAGGAAATCGCGCCATTTGCTGAGAAACAGCTTGCTCATATATGGGCCTGAGATCTTGTATACATATATAAAAATATGGGGGAGAGACAATTATCAGTACTAATGTGAGGGGGGAAGAGGCATAGGAATGAATACAGACAAAAACATGTGATACAGGTGAATGAAAATATCTGTATAGAATATATCACCATGCATGAAGAATACACGCCCATTTAAAAGGAAGGTCTCGTTTAAAAATTCCCGCTGGAATTGTCTTGGTGAGCTTCCATTGTGACAGCAGTGTGTCCAAACAGCAGGATGGCCCCTCCCTGCTCTGGCAAGCTAAGGCAAAACAGCCCTGTGATTTCTGACGACTTTCTTATTCACTACAATTATGAATGGAAAAGCTTTTTTGGGAAAATGAAGCCTTTGAATTCTGCTATTATTAGTATGGTTTTGCAAAGTTAACAGCATTTAAATATTCAAAAAAAATGGGAGTGTTTCTTTCGGGACTGGTCGTGGAACACAAAACAACCTACATAAAGCACAGCCTCCTGGAAGCTTCCTTCCACGCTGGAGATCTCAGACAGAAAGACGGCCAGAGAGCCCAGCTCTGCCCGCTGTGTGGTTGTCCGTGTCCAGACACACGGCACTTGAGTGAGAAGGCTTCCAGATGATGATGTCTCCCTGGGAAGTCCTGAAGGAGACCCACTGTCCTAAGCCCATGCAACCAATCCCTACACTGTGAGAGACAGTAACAGGAGCTGGGGCAATGGCTGCTGGTGGAATACTTTACCTAGCATGCTCAAGCCCTGGGCTTGATTCCCAAGACTGCATAGACTGGGTTTAGTGGTACATGTCCATCTTCCTGGCACTGGGAAGACAGAAATGGGAGACTGGAAATTCTGGGGCATTGATGGCTGTACAGAATCCTTGCCTGCAGATGCTTGTGCATACGTGACCTCTTGGTGGTGGCTAATGTCGCTTCTTTCCTGATGGGCAAGGCTAATGCCTTCGGAAGGTCAGATGAGTCAATGCATATATAGCATAGAAGCAGCATCTGCATATAGGAGGCCTCCACTCCTGCAAGTTCTGACACTGTGGATGGCGCAGAGTCAGAGGGAGGCATTAATCCCTTATTGCACCTTTACACCGCTCAGCTATGGCATTGGTGATCTTAGGGACTTGTTTCTTGCAGCCAATGGGGCCCTCGATAGTCCTTCTTCCTGAAATGGCCTACTCCCATCTGTCTCCATGTCCTTTCGAAACCACGCATTTCACTAGAGATTAGTATAAGAACACATCTTGTTTCGTTGGTTTTCTGTTTTTTTGTTTTTTTTTTGTTTCTTTTATTTTCTTTTTTTTTTGAGGCAGTGTCTCGCTCTGGTAGCCCAAGCTGGCTTTGACCTTTGAACTAGAGGTGATTGGTTTCATCGTATAATGATTAGTGCTTTGGATTCTAAACTTGGGGCAATTCTCCTGTCTCAGTCTCCTAAATGCTAGGACTATAGGTGTGTGTCACCACACCCAGTGTAAACACTTCTCCCTGGCTGTAAACTCCACTCAGGCTTCGAATTCAGAGTCATAGTCCATGGTTTTCCTCCACTCAGGCTCTTGGTTACATCTGCATGTTAGACAGCCCTGAGTGCTTCACACAGTGAGGGGTTTCCTTGCAGCCAGGGCAGTCGGCTCCCAGAGAGTGACTATTGTAAGCCCAGCACCACGTTCATGCTTGGCATCCATAAGCCAGACCAGAAAAAGCAATGAGAAAAGGCAGGCAGAAAGATCACCTAGAACCAGCCTTGCTGGGCCAAACAGGGTTTCCCCAGGCCAAACTCAGTGACCGTACAGGATGATTCAAGCCCGGAAACCCCAATCGCCTCCCTCCAGCTGCCTCCTCATTAGTATACATTTTTTAAAACCACCTTATGCCAATATCATAAAGATAACTTCCTCTTGGAAAGGACATCGCCTCATTTGCTTTTAACAGTCACTAATGTTTCAAATTTTCCTTCAGAATTTCATGTCAACGATCCCATGGGGAATTTGAAAGTAAAACCAGAAAAAAAAAATAATGATGTGGGGAAAATGTCAGATGAGAGCCATAAATGTATTACAGACCTTCCACTAATATTGCTGCTGTCAAAGTTCAGGGATTAAATAGTCATCAGTGTACCACCTTCGTCGGGTGCCCATCCCCTTCCTGACAGTGGTGCCAACGATGATCACTTCAGATGGCACTGATGGCTTCATTAGTTCGGGGACCATGAACTCAAAGTCGCAATGCTCACCCTACAATGGGAGAGGCAGAGCCTACTGTCTGGCAGCAAAGGACCCCACCAGATGCAGGGAAAGTGTCTTTATTTTTACAAGGACAACCTATCTGCTCGCAGTTTAACATAGGTGCCCTGGTCCAGTAACAATACAAATCCCGTATTTTCAGGGCAACATCCAGGAAGTTCAGAGTATGCACATGGATTACTCTTATCAGAGAAAACCTTTTCAGACCTAAGTTCGTAGGGTGGATAGAAAGTGAGTCTGACATGGTGTCATGAGTTTCTCGGGGAGGGGTCCTGTCTGTCTCCTTTGCCTTTATGTTATCAGGGCTTATCAAAATCTGCCACTTAGTAGAGGAACAGTAAGTGCTTATTGGGCCGGGGAGACAGTCCAGAAGGTAAAATACATGCCTTGCAAGTGTAAAGACCCGAGTTAAACCACTGGAACCCATGTTAACAAACAAACATGCGTCATTGTGTACTTTTGATGACAATGCTGGGTGGCAGAGACGGGAGAGTCTCCGGAGCTCACTGGCTGGCCAGCACAGCCTAATGGGAACCTCTTAGGCCAATGAAAGGCCCTGTCTCAGAAAACAAAGTGCTTAGGAATGACACCCAAGGTTGACTGACCTCTGGCCTCCACACACCCATACACACACATATAAACACATACTTGCACATACATGTACACCTACATGAACATTTACCCACGTGAATAAAATAGACACCTGTTGGATAAATCGAATGCAAGAGTAAATGGTTAACTCTACAGTCTAGGACCTGGGCACAGCCAAGGCCTGCCTCCTGCTGATCTTACCTTGACATCACATGGCTATTCTGAGACTTGAGGAAATTGCTTTAGCTCTCTGTGCCTCGGTTTCACTATCTATAAAATGGGCATATAGCACACACTTATCTCCCAGGACTATGTGGAATAAATATGATAATACCCACATGGTGCTTAGGAAAAGGCTTGATGCATGTGAGGGGACACGAGCTCTCCTCACAGTGCCATGGTGACAGATGAGCACCTAAACCAAGGACCCAACACATGCTGGCCCCTGTGCTCAGAGCTTAACATGCACCACTGACTCCATCAAATCCTTAATCCCCCTTCCTCCTGCCACTTCACCTTCTCAGCACAGCGGATACTTTTGTCCCTGCTTGGAAAATGAGGGAACTGAGTGGCAAGGACCAGGCAGTGATGCTCTCTCACAGCGAGAAGGATCCTCTCCCAGCCTCCTGACGGCCTTGTGGCTTCTCTAGGTCAACTTCTGCAGCTCCAGAAACATTTACCAGACTGTGCCAACACCAGCAACTTTATTCCCATGGGACCCATCACTCACTCCAGCCCGGCCACCCCAGCCGCTTTTGCAATTCCACTTATGCCTCCTGAAAGACTATGTGGCTCGCTCACTTGTTTGTGTCATCTGATAGCCAGGTCAGTTCTGCCAGCCTGGAGATCTAGGAAACTGTGGGCGCTTGGTGAATATTGAGGAAAACAAAAAGGAAGATAGGGAGGCAGGGAGGAGGAGAGGGAAGGAGGAAGGAGGGGAAAGAGAAGGGAAGAGAGAAGAGGGAGGTAAGGAAGAGAAAGGGAACAGGACCAAGAAGAGAAGGGAGAACTGGGGAAAGAGAAAATAAGAGAAATGGATAGAGGCATAAAAAGAGAAGAGAGAAGAAGGAAGGGAAGAAGGGAGGCAGGAATGGAGGATAAGAAGCTTCTCCCTTCCTTTGGTGCTCTCTGGTCTCTGCTGAGCACCATGCTCCCGGTAGGCTGCTACCATTCACTCAGGCGTCACAATAGCCCATCACCCATCAGTGAAACACTGCTTGGCTAGAGGTGGTGAGGGGGACCAGAGAGGACAGAATGCTAGGACAGAGGGCAGGAGGGAAGGCACAGGGCTGTGAGGCAGGGAGGGGGCTCGAAGAGAAGGAACTTGAAGGTTTCTTCAGACTCGGTTTGTCAACTCTCTGGAGCCTTGGCTGGATTGGGAATCTCCATTTGGGGCTAGAGTCTCTGTCCATCCCCTGGCCAGGAGCTGTAAAGATTCAATGTGTCTGATCTCCTCTTCTACCTTGAAAGTTACTTGAAATCTACCTTCATGCTTAGCAGGATATAATATGTTTTCCAATTAATTTAGATCAATTAATTGATTGGTTTTTGTAATTACAGCATTACTCACCTAGCAATGAGAACATTGCTTTGAGCAATAAAGCACACTAGACAATGGAGACAATCCAGGCTGTATTGAGCCCCCTCCCCTCCCCTTGCCAAAGCTCTATCTTGTTTTGCTTAGTACTGGGTAAATACAAACAACAACACATGGATGTTTCAGCCCAGTGCCCAGGGCATCTACCAGGGCATGACAAAGCAAGGACCTGTGATTAGCAGCTCTCAGAACGTGCTAGGCAGAGGCTTTGCAACTGACAAGGCTGGAGATGCATTATTCACTATGCCTTCAGCCCTGTGTTCTTGCTCATGTGAAGTCAGGACACCAAAGGGCAGGACCCGGTGTTTGCATACAGATATATAAATACGCAAATGATCCAGTAGAGAGAGCCATTCCCGGACACTGGCCTGAGATCATTTGCATACCTGCTAAGAGATGCCTGTGGCCAAGTGGGATGTGGTATGCCCTCCCTGCCCATTTTTATAAAATGCCCCATTCCTGCAGTAGTTGAGCCAAATAGGTGTTGAGCTGTTGAACTTCCCCTCCAAAAGGCAACCATGGGCTACCTTTTAAGATACGCAGGTCATTATTGGGATACTTAAAAATCTATAGTACTAGACTAGGAAATTGGCTCAACATTTGGTAAAGTGCTTGCTGGGCACACATGAGTTCGGATCCAGCACCCATGTCAAAAGCTGGAGGTAGTAGCAGCTCCTGTCTGTAACCCCAGCACTCAGGCAGGGACATGACAATCCTGGGTACTCACTGGATGGCCAGTGAAGCCCAGCAGTGAGCTCCAGGTTTAGTGGGAGACTCTGTCTCAAAAAGTAATAAAAAGGAGACCAACAGAAGAAGACACCTAAACACACACACACACACACACACACACACACACACACCACTACTAGCTACACAACTCCAGCTCCTCCAGGCACTGTGAATGCCATGGCCTCTCCTGTACTCTCTACAACCTTCTACGTCCCCCTGTTCCCCTTGAGGAACTCAGAGCCCTTCAGTGTGACCACTGACCCTCCCCGTCTGGGAGGACCTCAAGGTCTAGATGTATATCCGGTCCATTTGTGTTGCTGTATTACTGCTTCTCCGTTAGCATCTGTAATCATTGGGATGGGGTGACTTATCTTGTCTCTGAGCATTGCTCTGAAGGTCAGCTTTGGGATTTACCCGCCATGAGACTTCTGGCAAGAAATTTCAACTTCTAGAGCCTCTAATACCTGGTACATGTGACTGAAAAAAATAAAGATGGTAGTGCATGCCTAGCAGGGTTACAGCAGGAAAAAGGCAGACTCTGCGAAGAAAGTGGCAAATTCGGGCCTTCCAAAACACATATTCACACACGTCATCATATATACATGCATATGTCTATGGAGAAACACATACATACATTCTATATAGTCATTTTGTGTGTGTTGCATGCAAGCAGAGTATAAATCTACATATTCAAATGTGCATATCTATGACTTTGGGTATAAATGTTTATGGAGGCATGTATACAAATAGTATGCAAAGCTAGATATTCATATGTATGCATCAGCGAGTTTATAAATGTTTATGTGATCATGTATATATGTATGCACTTATAATTACAGGTGTATGCACACATGTGAAAACACAAATATGCATATTCTACCATGCATTTTGTATAACTATGTGCATGGCCAGCATGTGTAGATGCATATCTTTAACTGTAAATATGTGTTTGCATGTGGGTATGAATATTCCCCTGTTCTTCTATTCATCACGCCTTAATCCTTACAGGCAGCTAGAGCCCAGAGTGTAGATTTGCTTGGGCTATGTGTTCAGAGTCAATGGATTTAGCAGAAACACATTCCTGAAGAGAGTGAACGTGCTGAGCCGAAAAGAGCTGCTTGTCAGTGTGCTAATCCAAGAGGGATGGATCCAGAGGGCAGAGGAAAGCCGAGCTGGGTCATAGTGAGTAAGAGGAACTCTGCTCTGAGGCCTGGGTGGAATAGGGAATGGGCTCTTGCTGTGGACCTGGGGAGAAGCACAGAGGCAAGGCACTGCTAAACTTAGCTGCGTTCTGCCCAGCGTGCTCAGTGACCTCCACTCTCCCAAAGATCTGGCTTTAGCCCTAGCATCTGCCCTCCAGGGGGCTGTCCTGGCCCTCGGTTATTAGGTTGTGCTTGTGCCCATGCCTGGGTTTACTTAGCCAGCGTTTACTCTGACCACAGCAATACCACGCTGTCCTTTGCAGGCATTTAGGGGAGCAGAGACTACCTGATGTCCCCCTGCAGATCTGACACAGGCATTGAGCTAAAGAGAGAGACAATCTTGGTAAAAGTGATCATAAAATAAAAAAATCTAAATTCTTATAAATGGACTTTGGAGATGGACACAGCTTTCCTGTCTTTTTGCTCCACACTTCCCGAGGACGCCTGTAGGCTTCCTAACACACCAGGTGCCCTCCATCCTCTGCCTGCCTGCATCCTCCTCATTCAAGACATAGCTCGTGGGTCTGTTCCCTGGCAGGGTTGTCCCTGATGTCCTCCTGTGAAGTTACACTCTCCCCAAGGGAAGCCCCTCTTTCTTTCTTCTAATAGCCTTTACCATTTTCATTCATAGATATAGCCCACACCTCCCCTTAATCAGAGCCAGCCTGTTCAGGACATAGGATCCCCCAACCCGGGCTTCCCAGCTTCCATGGAGAGACACCCGCTTTGCAACACATTTCCTCCTAATACGAAACAAAACCCGGCAGTGGGTTTTATCGTTCCTCAACACCGCATCTTGCATTTAGAGAAAATGGAAAAAAAAAAACCCACTACCAACAACAACATCATTTTCCTTTCGCCCAGCAGTATTCTGTGGTGTTAAACTGCATATAATTAAATTAAAAGCATCCATGAACTATGTGGAATATAATGGTTTGAACAAACCTCGAATTATTGTAATTAAAGCTGCGGAGACCTCACAGTGTAATGAGTGGTCAACAAATCATAACCGGCAAAGTGACAATGTGTTATTAGGGATGCTGGTTCACAGCGGGAGACCCAGGGGGGACACTTGGGATTGGAAGGAAAAAGGAGACTACAAATAGTCGCTTATCCTGAGGTATTTGGGTGAAGAACCCCAAACTATCACTGGTCCCAAGTGACTTCTTCTGACTGGTGGGCTATACCGTTGCAACTCATTGCTGGAAATGGAGTTAGCATGTCAATCAAGCACGTTCCAAGTCCCAGGCATTGCTATGAATGCTTGATGCACGCATGCTAGCTTGCTTGCCCATGGCAACCTCTCTCAGAAGTACATGTGAGGAAACTAAGGCACAGGGCAGGGGGTGAGTCAGTTGTCCTTGGTTCTGCTTCTCCGCTTATACTTGAAGGGAAGCCCGTCATGATGTGGCAAGCGTGTGGGACAGCTGGTCACACTGAATCCACAGTCAGGAAACTGGGAGCAATGAATGCCGGTGTTCAGTTCACTTTTCCTTTCTATTCAATAAGGACGCCAGTGCTTGCGCCCCTGCTGTCCCACCCTAGTTAACCCGATATAGAAACTCCCCGGTGGCTCGTCTTTTCGGTGATTCTGAATTCTGTCCTGTTGACCACCAATATTAACCATCCTATCTTGTGCTTAGCAGTAAGTGAGACTGTGATGTAATGTCCAGATGCCACCATGGCTGCTGTCTTTTGTCCCTCTTACCCGCTACCCCTTGGCCTCACAACCTTATGGTTCCTCTTCCCCCACATAACTACGAAGCATGCAAAGCCGCCCCCACGCCCCACAGCTCATCACTGGGCCACAGTGTGCTTCCAGCAGAATCCAGGGGCCAAGAAAAAGAAGTAATACAGAATTCATGAAGCAAGACGTCTGGGCTAGTGTTCAGGAGCCAAACAACTGGGGTCGCATCTGTCCCACCCCACTCAATGCAACACTTCTGACAGGAGCAGACACGTATCTCTCCCCAACCTGTGCAACTCTCCAGTTGCTGCCGGCTGAGGCCCGCCTGATGCACTCTAATCCTGGCTGTCTCCTTGCAGAAGGGGTGAGGATTCACAGGTGAAGGGACTCGGTCCTATATGCCAGCCTGGCCTTCAGACAGACTCCTAAGACCAGGTGTATTTTCAAACTTGTGTTAACACAGTTCCCACAACTCCTTCAGCTTCCATTAACTGGCTAGAGTGGCTCATGGCATTCAGCAAAACGGTCCATTCATCCTCAGCCGTGGTCCTAAAGAACACCACAGGGCACACCGTTCAACAGGCTCTTGGGGATACCTGGGGAACAATGGTAATGATAAGGGGCAGTGTGCACTTCCTTGCTTCCATTGGAAGGGCCATTTCAGTCACTTTTGCGTGTTCAGAATCTAGAATCTCTGTCCTTCAGGGTGTGTGTGGAGGCCTCGTTGCATGTATGTAGTTGCTTTGATGGCCAGCTGTTGGGGATCCATGAACACATCTTCCCCTCTTCCCTCCTTCAGGCTGGGGAGGTATAGAATTCTGTTTCTCTAGCTCAGAATCTAGCTAGCAGCCTGCCAAAATCAACTCATTAAGACCAAAGATGTGCCCACCACCAAGGGGGCATCAGGCATTTGGGACAATACGTGTGAGGAACTGGAGGTCTTTTAGGTGACAAAGCAAGACTCCCAAAGTGCTGATGGCAATGACTCAACCCTAACCTGAGCTTGATTTTGCTAGGAAGCAGAAACTGAAAAGCGTTTCTCAGAAACCCTTAAGGGCTAGCTGAATGCCTCTGACCACAGCTGTCAGCACTTGAACACTTCTGGCCACAGCTGCCGTGCTCCCCCCACCCCCCCCGCCACTTTGTCTGAGCTATGCCCCGTATACCCCTATATAACTCAATAAGCTTCTGCAGCTGGCTGCTGTTCTCTACTATTCAAGGCAGCCAGACAGTTTTCTCTTTATTAAAAAGGTTCTTTCTACCCGTGAACTGGGTTTTGTGGTTTCTTGTTGGGCCCGCTTACAGGATCTAGGACCAAATATAGAATCTAGAGTGGAGATGAAGTATCGACTCTATTACAGTTGCGTGAGCCAGACACTGCCGCAGGCTCCTGAGGCAGGCACCTCAGAGCTGGGCACACACCAGCATCCGAGCAGGTACCCAGGCATATCAGATGGATGGGTCTTTGCAATGGTTCTAGGAAGTAGAGGAGCTCACCCTGGTGGCATGGATGATGGAAGCAAGTCTCAGAGAGGGCAAGGGACCAGTGTCAGGTTCCACAGCCAATCAGATCTGCTGACTGAAGTCTGTGCTAACTGAGCTTCCAAATGTGTTTTCTACAACATGGTGAAGATGCTGAAGGCTTTCAAGGAGGTGGCAGAAGCTCAGAATCTGGGCTGCAATGCTTCCATTGGGAATACTTTATAAATTAGGTCTCTCAGGCTCTGAGGGAATGAAGAGAGAGAGAGAGAGATGCCAAGGCTGGTGCGGCAGCCTGGTGTCAGCATCTCCAATGCAGCAGAGTGAGTGGCCAGGGGCAGCTCCCAGGAGTGGATGCCTTTTTTGAAGTCTTTTATCTTAACCCCAGGTACCTTGGAGCGCTATCTACACGGAAGCACTTTCTGCCCATAAAGAGAGCTGCCAGCTAATACCACTCTGAGCCTTTGATGCAGAAAAGCCCACGTCGGTCAATAAGGCTTTAGTCTCCGGGTCTTGAGAGGCAGGCAGCTCTCAGCTGGATAGAGGGGTCACAAACAGGGCTCAACAGCCCTGGGGATCTTATGCCTCTGATCCCCAAGCCAGCTACATCCCCAGGTTCCTACCCCAAAGACAGCAAGCACCTTTATGTGTTGACCACTCAGAAGCCTTGGCTCAAATATTTCTTGCATGGATAATGACTCCTAGTTCCAATTTCCAAACCTACTTAGAGAACTTCCATAAAACACTTCCATTACCAGCTTGCTTCAGAACGCAGCTCCCTACTGGCCCCGTGGGTATGCGAAGCTCTTAAAGATTGCAAAAGCCCCTCAAGTTCTACCACACTGTGTCCTTCTGAGACAAAAAAGACATGGCTGCAGTGCAAAATCTGAGCAGATATGGTGTCTTCCGAAGCCACAGAGAACCCTTGTCTAAGAGGAAGACAGTAAACAGCAGCGTTTGGAGGTGGCTTCATCTTGCCCGTAAACATTCATTCCTTCAACGCCCCAATAGAAAAGCTTAATCCCCCATCCCCACTGTGCTTTGAAGTTCACCTTCATCTTCCCACGAACTCCACACCATCACTGATTCCTTGTCTCCCGTGTGTCACCACCCTCCCTGTCTCAAACAGAGCCTTCTTCCACACCAGTTCTGCTGCAAGGAAGGGAGAGCTGAGCAATCAACTTCTCTGAGGTTAAAACCGTCCATCTCGAAGGGGAACTTCTTAAGGCAAAGGATGTAAAAGGAAAGTAAAACAACAGTTATTTCAGGAGCTGATGTTTACAAGGAGGTAAAACAAGAGGATGTTCTAAGGAGATGTAAAACACTCCAGGCTACAGGAAAGCACATTGCCACAGGAAGTAAACAACACAAAGAGCTTCAGAAAGTCCCTGAAACTGAGCACATTCATGAGGCCCCTTCGTCCCCAAGCAGTAAAGCTTGCTGAGCAGACAGACAAGATGAGGCTCCTGGAAGAAGCTCAGATCAACTGAGAAAGAACACCCTCCAGCCCGCTGAGCACCTTGCTTGTTGGACATTGCACTCCAGGTTTCTGCTTTTGTGAATCATCACTCATGCTGTGCCGGGGGGTATTAGTGACACAGCTGCCTTGCGTCATTTCCGCTCTTGTTAGTAACTCCTCTCCCATATTCCTCTAAGTAACCCCATTAAAACACATGGGCTGACCATGCTGAATGCTGGTGGGGTTGGCACTTTGGTCTATAATCTGTTCCCTACCTGGGGTAAATAGATGGTTTTGTTCACATCTCCCCAGGAGAAGTGTCAAACAACAGGGAGGCAGGAGGGGAGGAGAGAGATGTGAGCAGATAGAGGACGGAAACAATTGTTGATTCTGCACCCACTCCCCATTTCTTCAGATCTGCCTCCTTTGGTGTGTGTGTGTGTGTGTGTGTGTGTGTGTGTGTGTGTGTGTGTGTGTATACACACAGAGGACAAGCTCAGCTGTTGTTCATCAGGGGACTGTCACCTTATTTACAGAGGCAGCATTTATCACTGGCCTGGAACTTGTCATGTAGGCCAGGCTGGCTGGCCAGTCAACTCCAAAGATCCCTATATCTTCACTTTCCCAAAGCTGAGACGAGTCTGCCACCATGCCTGGCTGTTCTGATGTGGCCTCTGGGAATTTAACTCAGCCCCTTCCAATTGCAAGGCAGATGCGTTATTGGCTGAGCCATCTCCCCAGTCCAAACCTGCCTGCTTCTTGGCAGCCAAACTCCTTAAAAGATGTGCCAGCAACTACTGCCTTCGCCTCTCCCTTTGCTGACCAGCTTCCACCGCCAATACTACCTACGTAAGACCAATGTCCTCGGTGTCACAAAGCCAACGAAGAAGTGCCAGTCTATCCTGCCTCCTGACAGCTGCCACTGTGTCCTGTCTCCTCCTTTCTCACCTGGTTCTGCCTCACCTGCTACTCCATCCCGCTCAGGCTATTTCCTTCTGGAATCTCATTTGTAGGCTCCTCCTTTGCCAGCCACTGAATCTGGAAGTCTGTGAGACTACTGACCACTCGGTTTGCTTTGCCTTTCCTTCGGGGCAGTTTCGAGCAGGGTGGAAGCTGCCATTGTTGAAATATTGTCCTGATGTCTTTCTGCATTGGTACTGTCTTAGTCTCGCTTTTGGACTTCTAGACACAGCAAAGTAGATAGAGAAGCAGTTTCCTTCCAGGAATGAAGTCCTTCACTGTGAGACCACCACTAGTTTCTGCAAGAGTCCTATGGGATCAAGGATTGTTGATAAACAAAGACACCAGTGGAAGCAAGCGCTGAGAACACATCCATTGGAAGTTGATCCAATTCCTTATGGTTTGCTGCTGTACCGCAGAGAGCCCCCCTCCTCTACATAGCTGAGTTCTACTCAAGACTGATGCTATAACCTGCTTATATCTCTGTCCCAGATGCATCTAACTAGGGGTCTTCTCAGCATTTCCATACAGTTGTTTAAGAGGTACGTCAGAGTCCTCCACCCAAACGCTACCCTAGCTAGAATCCTCATCCTTACTGAATCCAGTGGTACAGCCCAGAGTCCTAGGCATTGGTCCTAGCACCTTCTTTTCCCCAGAGTCTACACACGGCTACTTATTACAGGCTTTCTTGCCTAACCACCTCTAATACTACACACATCTCTGTATCTCCTCACTGCACAAGACCCCATGGTTACTCATTTGGAATCTACTGACTTGTCTTCAAACTCTTCTTCCTTCCACCTTTTTTCTCATTTATTTATTTGTGTGTGTGTGTCCATCTAAAGAAAGACTCCAAGTATCCTCTTCTGTCATTCATTCTCTTATTCCCTTAAACAGGGGCTTTTGTTGAATCTGGATCTAGACCCAGGGATCCTCCTGTTTCTGTTCTTCACAGTGCTGAAAAAATAGGTGTGTGCATGTCTATAGGTGTGTGTATGGCTATAGGTGTGTGCATGGCTATAGGTGTGTGCATGTCTATAGGTGTGTGTGTGGCTATAGGTGTGTGCGTGGCTATAGGTGTGTGCGTGGCTATAGGTGTGTGCGTGGCTATAGGTGTGTGCGTGGCTATAGGTGTGTGCGTGACTATAGGTGTGTGTGTGGCTATAGGTGTGTGCGTGACTATAGGTGTGTGCATGGCTATAGGTGTATGTATGGCTATAGGTGTGTACATGTCTATAGGTGTGTATATGGCTATAGGTGCGTTCATGGCTATAGGTGTGTATATGGCTATAGGTGTGTGCGTGGCTATAGGTGTGTGCATGTCTATAGGTGTGTGTATGGCTATAGGTGTGTGCATGGCTGTAGGTGTGTGTATGACTATAGGTGCGTGCATGGCTATAGGTGTGTGCATGTCTATAGGTGTGTGTATGACTATAGGTGTGTGCATGTCTATAGGTGTGTGTATGACTATAGGTGCGTTCATGGCTATAGGTGGGTGCATGGCTATAGGTGTGTGCATGGCTGTAGATGTGTGTATGGCTATAGGTGTGTGCATGGCTATAGGTGCATTCGTGGCTATAGGTGTGTGCATGTCTATAGGTGTGTGCATGTCTATAGGTGTGTGCATGGCTATAGGTGTGTGCATGACCACATATGGGAACCCATCACATCAAGCCTCCCCCAAGAGTCAGGTTAATTGTCATTGCCAACTTAACTGGCTTGAGATTCACCATGGAAACTTACTGCCGGCCTGTGTGTAAGTGTTTTAGCAGGAGAATTTACCTGAGGAGTGAAGATATACTCCAGTTTTGGTGGCACTGTCCCATGGACTGGGGCCCTGAATGTGGAGCGGTTGATCTGGTGTGGCTTGGAGCTTTCACCCCTAGGTTCGAGTGTCTTTGGTAAGAGAAGGTACTCTGGAGGTTCCTTAAAGAGAAGCCTGAACATCCTGCCTGCAAGATGTGCTGGGACAATGGTGGCAAGAACTTGTGGGAGTGGCCAATCAATGTTTGGTATGACTTGAGGCCCACACCACCACAAGAGGGAGCCCATGCCCTACACGGCCTGGATAGCCAGGAACCAGAGACTGAAGGGCCTGGAGACCTAGGGTAGACTCAGACATAACTGGCATACACAGACACACACACACCACACAAACACACACACACACACACACACTCACACAGAGACAGAGAGACAGAGAGAAACAGAGACAGAGAGAAATAGAGACACACACACAGATACACACAGAGACACACACAGACAGACACACACACAGACACACACACACAAGAGAACCAATGAAATAACTCCTAATTACATTCTTCTATCCTCATAGATTGGTGCCTGTAAGTCATCGTCAAAGCAGCTTCCTCCTGCAGTAGATGGGAACAGTCGCATAGACCCACAGCTGGACATTTCCCAGAGAGAGAGTCTCCATCAGGTCCCTCCCCTCAGAGATTGGGAAACCCAAGGAAAAGGGGGAGCAAAGACGATAGGAGTCAGAGGGGACAGCAGATATCAGAAGAACATGACTCAGCCAATCAACAAAGCGGGGCTCATATGGGCTCACAGAGACAAACCCAGCAAACACAGGGCCGGCTCCGGATTCTCTCTGTATATGTTATGGCTGTAAGCTTGGTGTTTTTGTGGGTCTCCTTAGAGTGGGAGTGGTGTGTCTCTGACTCTTGCCACCTCTCAGGGCTCTTTTCCTCTTATTGGGTTGCCTTGTCCAGCCTTCATATGAGGGCCTTGCCTAGTCTCACTGGATCTCCTTTTGTCCTGTATGGCTCTCCTCTCTTGGAGGCCTGCTCTTTTCTGAAGAGGAAATGGAGAGGGAGCGGATCTGGGGGTGGGGGAGAGTTAGAGGAGTGGAGGGAGGGGAAATTGTGCTTGGGATAAGAGAAGAATATAAGAGAGGAATCTGTTTTCGATGGGTGGGGGTGGGGACCAAGCTGAGCTCCAGTGTTCATCTCTCTGCTTCCTGACTTTGAAGCCAGTGCTGCCTCATGCTCCTGCCATGACGTTTTCCCCATCATGATGGACTGTACCCTCAAGCCGGGAGCTCAAACAAAGCCTTCCTTCCTTAGTCTGCCTTGTGTTTGGCAGTTTGTCCCAGCCATGAGAAAAATAACCAACACAGGGCAGTTCAAGTTTGTAAGGTTTTTCCAGTTCCTCTGGGGTAAGTCCTCATTCAAGCTCCCATCATGCCTTGAGTTAACATAAATCTGGAGACAAATTCATGCAGTCAGCATCTGCCAGCTGTTACATCACAGCTGTATGGACATGTATCACTCTGTAGCAGATGATACTTTAATACTTTAACAAATACACCACAGAGCTCCATTGTGATAAAACTAAAAGGAGAATCTGTCACAATTATGAGTACTTATAATCTGTGTTTCTGAACACAGTAAGGGACACAATACTGTGATGGTGAACACTGTGTTTTGGAGGATACATTTTAATTGTTTTTAGTTTACACCAGCCATGAGGAAGTTGCTCCTACCTTGGATGTACCCTCTCAGTTAGTATGAGCTGGACCACTTCCGGGTGCAGTGGGGCTAGTCTTAAAAATTGCTGATTGCTGCAAAATATTTCACAGCCTCAGCTATTCCTCCAAGGTAATGGGTCACAAGATTAACCAGGCTGCCTGCTAAGTTCTGCTTCTGTATGGAATGCTTGCTTGCTTGGATGGCTGCAGACCTGCTGGATGTCTGTTACCAAATCAAGTCTTGCCCACTCCCAGACAGGATATAAGTTAATTTGGCTCCCCATAATTATATATAATAATAATTATAATTACATATATATATATGTAATTATAATTGTGGCTTTTGCCTTTATAATCCTTGGAATAACAACAGCCAAGGTCTTCCCTGAAGAACTCTCTCTCTTTCTCTTTCGGTCCTGGTTACTAAAGCCAAAACTTGAATCAGAATGGTGCATCTCTGAACAACCCCAGATCCACAACAAATACCACAGGTTTTACTGGATAGCCAAAGGATACACAGCACAGGAACGGTTAAATAACTTAGCTATTCTCAGAACGTAATAGCAATGATAAATTTAATTAAGATCATCACCCCCATGATATGATATCTGTTTCCTTTGCCCTAGGCACATAATAGAGACAGTGACTTCTGTTCATGGTCTCCTGATGCTGTTAGGATAAAGTCCAAAGGTTTCCCGTGATTTACAAGGGTAAACGGCCAGACACTTTCTCTACTCATGTCATGCTCTTCATATCAACACCCTACAACCAAATGAAAGGTTTCCACTAGTCTTCCTGGGGTTAAAGTGCACCCCCAACCTTGTTGACTAGAGAACATTTTTGTTGGCCCCCAAAATGGGAGTGAGAGCCAATTTTAGAGCCTCAAGGGGCCGAGAATCTATGTCCAGCACTCCAGGGGCTAGAAACCTATCTCAGGGTTTCAAGGGAGATCAAAGTCTTGTCTTATGATCACAGAGTTGCTGCCTAATCCTAAACCTAAAATGAGCCAGCCACCTCACCAATGGCCACAGTACTCACACTGGAACCAAAAGACAACCTCAATATATGGGGCATCATTTTTTGGGGGCCACCATGGAACCGTTTAATGGGAATCCCAAACACTCCGAGGTACCCTTACAATTAGAGTCACTGAGGAGTTAAATTCCTAGAGATCATGGAAAATCTAAGGCACCTGCCCCCCTGCCAGCTGCATTCCCTCCTGAGTGCTGACTTATGCTTCCTCCCTGACTTCATTGGTGGCAATGGGTAGCTTTTGACTAAGGAGCGGCTGTCTGGACTCTCAACCATCCTATTTCTGCTCTCTGCAAAGGTTGAACAGTGAGCAGTGTAGCGTGGATTTGAAAGGTCATCGTTGTATAGCATTTCACTTAAAGGGAGAAAATGGACACTGTACCCTCGTCTTGAAGGGGAGACGCTTTCCTCTTTCAATCATCCATGTGGGCATAGGCAGCCTAGGTTGCTAATCATCATGGGCAAGCAAGGCTGTGCTTGCACACCGGGCAGTGGTGGGTTCCCCTTTGAGGGAGGCATCCTTGACGTCTAGGCGTGTGGATAATGAACCCAGGTATCTTAAAAGCAAGTCAATGTATCAGTTAATCAAAAACCTGCCCAGTTTTCTTAACAGTCACCCTATACGTATCTTGAGAAAGCTATAAATTGTGCTAACCCACTCCTTTTACTGCTGTCCAGAAAGAATTATTTTTGTTAATGGCGTGGTAAATCAGGAGACTTATTAGCGAAGCCGCTCAGAAAATGGGTCCTGAAAATGAAAGCGGTAATGTTGTCAGATTTCCAAATCCCCTCTTGGGAACAAAGATGGTAACCGTAACATATTTGCTAAATTCCATTACTTTAATACATTTATGTTACTTGAGCTATGGGATGCTAAGGAAGGTACCTACATAAATCAAGGGTAAAAACATAAAAGCCAAACCCAAAGATACATATTATGGCCGTAAATCCTGACCTGATTTCGGGGTTAGGATTCTGATAGATTTGAATGTCATCACTTACAGGCTTAAAGAGGCGGTTTAGGCTCCTTTATAGCTCCTAGGCAGATTCGGAATGACTGTGTGATCTTAGCTCACCTCCCCACTCCAGGATCTGTGACCGCACAATATCCTCATCAGGAAGAAAGTTGCCGTTTCTCTGCACAGCATGGTATGGCCACCCTCCCCTTCTTTCTTTCATTTGTGATGACCTTGTCTGAGGACAACTCAAGAGGCCTGTGAAACTCTCATCACCAGTGCTGTGGGCACACAACCCACTTAGAAGCCAGGCAGGTGAGGCAGCCTGCCTAGAATTCCAGCATTCAAGAGGAAGAAAAGGATCCCTGGGGCAAGGTGGCTAGCTAGACTAGGCATAGCAATGAGATCCAGGTCCATCAAGAGATCTTCGCCCAGTCAATAAAGTGGCGAGCTATTGCAAAAGACACTGAACACCAACCTCTGTCCTCTATATCCACGGGCACCCATATACACTCACATATATCTACATGCATGCAAATATGCATGTACATATACACACATGCCACATGCACATTTCCACACAGATTCATGAATGTATTCACAAATGTACACTCATACAAACATATTAATTGTATAGCTATGCATACCTGCACACACATACATACACACACAGCACAGGTCTTTATGCACATGTACATGTGTGCATACATACACACCTCTACAGATGCATGCTTAATTTTCTTGGACTCACAAAGTCCACTCTCATGCAGACACATATGGGAACACTGGCTATAGGGGCTACTGAATATCAGAAGCTGATAGGGAAGACGTTGAATGGGTTCCTCTTTAGAAGACTGTACATCACAGATACGCAGCTGTGTAAGTGAACAAGATATTTCTGTGTGGATTGCTCGGTGAGATGATCATGCCCTCTGCTTGTCAAAATGAAGGGGGGCAGTTGCAAAATAGAAGCTTTTGCTGTGCCTCTTAATTTCTCCTTGCCCTGTGGTTTGAATTCCTGGCTGGAACTCTCTGCTATGGCACTGTCTGCACTGGGTGACTTTCGGCCATGTTCAATCACCTTGTGACTTGATTTATTTTAGCTGCGAAGCTGGAGAAAACACCCTCATTGTGCGCAAGGGTGCCTAACCCATGCCGGATACAGCGGTTCTTCTGCAAACACGGGACACGTTTACCTTGCCATCCTTCTGCCATCGTCTCATAAAAATAGATTAGGACTCTCAAGGAGGGAGAGGGAGCCTGTTTTCTGGTGACTTTTCTCAAAAAAAAAGAGCTTGTCTCCACAAGTTTTCCTCCTGTCAATCTTTCTTATTTCATCTTCCACTTGTCTCTTGTAGAATTCTGTTCTGATAGCACCAGGGAAGCAGAAGGCATCCGGTGACAGCTTTTGACCAAGTGCCTCCTTGCAATCAAATGATATTATATCTCTAAGTCCCTAGAAAGCAGACATGAGGATATCAAAGGCTGTTAGATCTTGCTTAGGAGAAATACAAGGAGCTGGAGATCCGACAAATGAGCCCGCAATTTCAAAGCATGGGAGTGTAAATCATCTCACGCATGCAATTATTGAGCAGTTCTGAAAACTTAGGGAAAGCAGGAAGTAAGGGTTCTTGGGTATGCAGAACCTCCCCTCATCTAGTAAATGAAACATACCATAAGGGCCGGGACCTTGCCCCGGGTCACTGAGCTCATTAGGTGGAGTCCAGAGCCAGGCCCCTGGTTTAGAGAACACGTTCCTCCTTCCCTCCTTCCCTCCTCTTGCCCCTAGCTTCGAGCACAGGGAGAACTGTATCCAAGAGATCCTGTAATTGGTGAATATTCTCTCTCCAGTTAATAAGTTGACCCTGGATAATCAGAAATTCCCTTTGATCATTTTAAGGAAAAAGAACACGGCATTTGAAAACAACCAGACACATTGAAAACTCTGCCTAGAGTTTGGGAGAGTCTAAATAAAGCTTGTTTGTTTAAAATCCTCAGCAGTTACAGACCTTGTTACAAGTGTTTAGCCCTCTCTATCTACACAGAGAAGCTCAGTTCTGTCTCTGTCTCTCTCTCTGTGCATGTGCGTGCGTGCATGTTTGTGTGTGCATGCATACGTGCATGCGTGTGTGTGTGTGTGTGTGTGTGTGTGCATGTTGCAATGGAATAAACCAGAGGGTTGAAATCTTTTTAACAAGGAAACAAGGAGGGCCTTCTCTTCTGCACCTCGGAAAGCATTTAGCTGGAGTGTCATCCCTGAACTCACCAGGTGGAGCTCCGGAGATGCGGCCAATGGTTCCATCTTTGAGAGGGCCTTAATTGAAACTCAGGACACAGGCTGTTTTCCCCTGCTTAGCTGTGCCCCTCTTTCCCCTCTGTATGTCAACTGCTCTCTTGCACCCCTCCAGCTGAGACCCCTGGACCTCTTACCCCTTCACTTGTCACTGCTGTAAGTTTCTAATCACTCTCCATCCCTTATCCTCCTTCACCTGCTATGGAGAAGTGGCTCATTGTCTTAATCAACACATCTCTTTTCTCCTACAGAAAGAATCACAAAAGAGTCACCTTCTCTTTTTCAACAACCACACACACACATTTAAAAAAAAACCCAGAAGAGTTTTTTTTTGTTGTTGTTCAAAAGGATTAAAACAGTACAAGCACTTGTGGAGCAGGTTACTTAACAATCTTGCTAATCACTGAATTTTTATGGAGCATTTGGACCATTGTCTGGATAAATCTGAAAATGTCTGTTGTTGGTAAAAAAGCAATTTAAGTCTTTTGTTTGAAAAAATAGCTAAAAGAGTCCAGTACCAAGTGCAAAATGGATGTGTTTGTCATTCTTTGGACACAGAACTTCACTGGTCTCTTTGCAAGGACAGGCATCTCCTCTGTCACCCAGCTGACAACAGCAACACCCACACTAGGTCAGTATCTGCTGGAATACACTAGAACATTGTATTCTCTACAAATTCCATTGTCTATCTGCATTGCTTAGTGATGTACTTCTAGCATGTGCACCAAGGAAGCGACAGAATGGTCCCTACAGGCATTGGGAAAGCACTGAAACAAGACCTGAACCACTTCTGAGCTTGGAAACAAGACCAAAGACTTCACTAGTGTCTCAGTGGATGCCAGTGACCCCAAACCACTCGGTGCCATAGAAGGTCACTGGTTATTAGATAGAAACTGACAGGGATGGTCAGAGAAGCAATGGATAGCCAAACTACATTTCCCTCTGAATGGTAGAACAGGTGATCAGAGTGGGTAAACTGAGGTTAGGAGTCAGACCGCTCTCTCATTTGGCCAACTGAGTTTGTCAACAGACACCAGCTTCCTCACGTACCCTCTTCCCTCCTCTACGTGGTTCTGAATGCTTAGGGCAGAACGTCAAAGGCATGCTTTAAAATAGAAGTTGGGCACCCCTAGGACGCCTGTCAACATGCCCAGCAGTAGAAATCACTGGACTGTGAGTCAAGTTCCAGACCAGATTCTCACGCTCGGCGATTCTCACGCTTGGTCCCCAGATTATCTTTTCGCAGTCTTATTGACATTGTGACTCATATGGCGGGATTCCTTCTTGTCATCATATTTGGGCACCGCTTGCTGCAGTCCCGAACTGTCTGCCATTTACTCGGGCCTCAGTTCCAGGCTGCCCCTTCTCCTAAACTTCGTTTTGCCATCCAGCCTTCCCCCAGTGCACACATGTGTGCAAACACACACACACACACACACACACACACACACACACACACCACTTGGCTACCTTTGGACCTTATCCTTATCCATCAGGATCTCTACTAACACATAAACAGGACTCGTCACATGTCACTCACAGCTGAGATAAACCAAGGGCTGACTTTGGCAGGCTGTAGGGTCCAATCGTCTGACGGGAAAAAAAGGACAAACACTCCTGCAGAGTTATTTAATATTATTTTCTTCTTTAAAGCCCCCAATTGACTTTATAACCCAATCACTCTACTGTTCTGCACGGGGCCCCCTCCCTCTGAGGTCCCAGAGCCTACCTCCTGACCAGCAACAGTTATGGCTCTAGCTAAAGACTTGGGACCAGAGGCTGGCCTTGAAGGCAGGGTCCCCTGAGACACAGGCATGGTGAGTGTGGCTAGAGTCGCCACTGCCTTCTACTGTAGCTCTTGATGCTGAATGGCACCTGCGCGTGTACCTGAATTGATGGTTTCGCCTGGAATCCCGAGATGAAAAATAACAGAAATGCAGAGATAGGCATCTCTTGGGCATCCGTTGAGTGGTTAACTGAGTAATTCTGCTTCAAAGGACACAGAAGATACGGCTTTCCGTAAGGTGGGAGCTCAAATCTGCATACGCTTTGGGAGCCTCAGGATACCGAGATAACCTTTGTGGTGTTTCTTCTAGTACCCAGATAGCCCTTTGACCCTTCAGCTACACTAGTGAGTTTTCAACTCTCAGTCTTTGTCACTGTTGGCTGCCTACTCTGGGATTTGGAATCCAATCTCAGAACCGGTTCCCTTACTGTATGGTCAGGAGGAAGTAGTCACTCTGTGGGTGTCCCCTCTCTGCTATGCCCTGAGCCAGGTGTCCTGACCCTCAAACTGATACCTTGAATCACGTATCCATTAACTTCATCAATATGAAGGAACTGAGGTAAGGTTCACATAGCGGGAGTAGACTGCATAACCAGAACCATTGGGTAAGAAATGAGTTTCATTTCTTTTTGAACAATTTTATGGAGGTCAAACAGACAGTAAAAACTGCATATTTGCTGGGTAGAATTTGATGAGTTTGACATTGCATTTATCCCTGATACCACTACCCCCAGCCATGGTAATAAACCTGAACTACCATTTCCAAACATTTTCTTGTAACTATTTGGTGTGTGTGTTGTGTGTAAGAACCTTGTCCACGTGTGCTATATTTATATTTTTAAATATATGTATATGAGTGTTTTGAAGGCATGTATTTCTGTATATCAGATGTGTGTGTGATACCTGAAGAAGCCAGAGGAAGTTGCCAAATCTCCTGGAATTGGAATGAATTATGACATAATTATGAAATAATATAGGGGCTCTGGGAACCAAACCTGGGTCTTCTGGAAGAGCATCCAGTGCTCCTGTTAAACCATCATCTTTTCAGTTTTTACACTCACTTCTTTTTAAAAATATACCATAAAATATTGTTAATTTTAAGCACGTGGCACGCAGAAAGTCCTAGAACTGTGATCATGTTCCATAACTGAAATGTTTAACCTATCATCTTTTTATTTCTGCTTCTATAAACATCACTTCAGATTCTCACATAAGTAGAACCATGTGGTCTTGTTTTTTCCATATTGACTTTTCTCGCTTGTATAATAACCTCCAGGTATGTTCGTGACGTCACAGATGGTAGGCCATCCTTTCTGTAGAGCAAAATAATATTTAATTATATGCTCCCCTCATTTTAAGCCTACCCTGCACCTAAAAGATTGATGGTAACTGCAAGAACACATGACCTGTTCTCTACGTTTCCATTTGAGCCTAAACAAAGAGGAATCAACATCCAGTCACTGTTGGCATTTAGAAAATCAAGTCTTTGTAGCTCAGAGATACCAAACAAGCACTGTGGTTGTAAGCCTGGAATTCTGTGAAAGTCAGTATCTCTGGAAAAAAACCACCCTGCCCTTCTGTAGGGGCTGCAGAGATGGCTTGGTCAGCACACTGTTTGTAGGGGCTACAGAGATGGCTTGGTCAGTTACTGTTTGCTCTGCAAGCATGAGAACTGGAGCTTGATCCCCAGAGCTCATATGCAAAGCTAAGCAGCACAGCCTAAACCTGTATTCCAGCCTTGGAGAGGGAGCAGAGACGGGAGGATTCCTGCTTGGTGGCCAGCCAGGGGAGTTGTTTCAGCACACTCTAAGCCAATGAAGGGATCCGGTCTCAAAAAAAATGTAGGGGCTGGGAAGATTGTTTAGTGGAGAAAGGGTGTGCCACCAAGCCTGACAACTTGAGTTTGGAGCAGCCCAAGTATCTACATTCCCAGGACACCCCTACAGGGGAATGGGAAGCCCAGACAGGAGAATCAGCTGATACTGATGGCACAGGTAGATCTACATACTCAACAGTGATCAAGGGACACGGTCTCAGACACAGTGGTAGGTGAAGCTCAACCCCAGAGGTGTCCTCTGACTTGTACACCATATGACATGACGTGTTGCTTACGCATGTACACACACACACACACACACACACACACCATGATGGATGGCATCTGAGCAATGACACCTGAGGTTAGTCATCCTCTGACCTCTACACGCACACATCTACACACGACCGTACACACATGGACATATAGACACACACACAAAGAAGGCCCAGTAAACAAAAATGAACACATGTGCTGCCAAATACAAAAGAATGTGGACTGAAAGCCTCCAAGTCAAAGGTACCTATAATCTTATTATATATATATATATATATATATATATATATATATATATGTATGCAGTATCACCCTGTGTTCAGAGAACTCTTCCTGTAGGATAGACATGTCCCTCAGTGAGACGAGGGTGGTGACGTGTAACTTCCCAAAGTTGAACATATCGGTTTCAATCAAAGCCACACACAACATGCCTCACCGTGACAGCTCAGTGGCATGGAGCTCTGTACAGCACGGGTGTTTTCCCCTCATGACTGTGGAGCTGACTGACAGGCAAGGCTCACAGCTGCAGCTCAAACACAAAAGTCCACGACCACATGTGAAGACCCTACCTGTGGATCAAAACTCAAAATTTCGCCGGGCGGTGGTGGCGCACGCCTTTAATCCCAGCACTCGGGAGGCAGAGGCAGGCAGATCTCTGTGAGTTCGAGACCAGCCTGGTCTACAGAGCTAGTTCCAGGACAGGCTCCAAAGCCACAGAGAAACCCTGTCTCGAAAAACCAAAAAAAAAAAAAAAAAACACCTCAAAATTCCCGTTGTGGCTGCCTCGGACAGCATATTGCTTCTGCACCCTCCATAAAGTGAAACAAACAAACAAAAAAAAAAAATGCCTCGAAGCTGGAGCATCATAAATCAGGGACTCTTTGTGTCTTCCAGGGATATGCTAGCTGACTTGAGAGCCGCTGTATTCATCTTTGTCTGGGTACCAGGTCAGTGAGAAAAGCCAGCCAGGAACAACAACAAAAGCAAGCACTTCAGAGAAATCTCTGTATTTTCATAGAGCCGTAAATCTCACTCTGCCTGAACCCCGTGGCCTGGCTATGCTTCTAACACAGCACAAGGGAAGGAGAGAGTCAAACAGGACTCGGCGAATCCATTCCAGGGCTCCAAAGGGATGATTCGGACTCCCCAGATTTCTTGGGTCTTTACTGTAAATCAAGGAATAGGCAACGGTGAAGGACACAGACAAGAGCGATGAGGCTGAGAGCCATCTGTCACTATTCGGAAAGGCATGGAGACTGTTCCTGCAAATAAAAGTCCGTTTTTCTGGCATCCCCAAGAAGAAGATTGGAATGTGCCTGGCATCTCGGCAAGGGTCACACTCTTCCCTTTTCTCTATATGGTAAACTTGAAAGCATCCATCTAGAAGAAGGTCAGAAAGATTGGAAAATCCAGAGGACCGGGACATCTGCTGTGAGAGTGTGTCTTCTACCCGTGACATGAAAGTTGCATCCATGAAGTCTCAACCATACAGTTGCCTAAAAACCCGAATAATGGCGATACCAGGTGTCATGCCAACATGGATGAGACAAACCTCAGAAGGCCCTACATTTAGAGGGCCTATGAGCAATTGATGACGATGGAGAGATGAAGGGATAGTCTGCCCCGGGGATGAGTCCCCTGCTCAGTAACCAATACCAAATATTCATTCCTAAGATCATTTACATTTGAGCAACGCTAAATGGACTTAGTGGATTGCATTTGTACATCAATTTGCTCATATATATATATATATATATATATATATATATATATATATATAACAATAATAAAGAAAAAAGAGGCTATGAATTTGAGAGGGAGTGGGGGTGTGGGAAGAACTGGAAGAGGGGATGGGAAATGGCGTAAATGCAGCACACATATATAAAATCTCCTAAGATGAGACACACAAAAAATATCCATCTAATCTTCATTTTTTTCTCCTAGGTGTATTCTTGCCTGGTGGGCATTTCTTAGGAGATGCAGCTGGAGAGAGAGAATAAAACTTAATGTGCAAATCCTAGCATACACACCCATGTATTGAGCATCCTTAGAGGTGTGTGTGTGTGTGTGTGTGTGTGTGTGTGTGTGTGTGTGTGTGTTGGGAGGAGAGTTCTCTTCATCATGCTTTAGGGACTTGTCGGGATAGTAGAGTACAGCCACAGACAAAGAGATGCTTTGACCCTCTCAAGAGGTTCCCTGGTTCCTTCTTTAGGAAACACTGGAGTGGTTATCCTCCTTCACTGTGCTTCTGTGCACTCTGCACAGCTGAGAAGGCTACCAGATTCCTGGGGGCTTGGCAGGGAGGGAACTCATAGGAATCTCAATACTGTCAGGTTGAATGCCTAGATCCTCTCTCTGGCATTCCCTACATCCACATTGTCTGCCTCCTTCCCAGGAGCCCCTGTGAGTCTCCCTGAGTGCTTCTTGGACCAGAGGAGCATCTCTGTGTCCCACCTGCTACAACAGCCAGTTGAAAGTACCAAAAGAGTATGCCTTCTTGGTGCAACCTTCAGTGTGTGAGAGAGCTGCCCAGTTGCCTTCCCCTTGGGTAGGACAGGATGGAGGCTGTCTCTGTCAATCTCCCAGAGGTCCCAGTGGTACTAGACATCCCTCTCTCATGGTAACAATGTATCTATCCACCCGTGACATGCTGTCTTTCATTCCTCCTCCATTTCACTTCCTGTTTTCTTCTCAGGGGTTATTTGTCTTACCTTACAAGTATATGGCAGGCATTTAGAGCCTTGTGTTGTTGTCTGCTCTTAGCAATAGTTCCTAAGTAGCTGAGAGTTTGTATCAATGCAGACAACAAGCTTCATCTATCTATTCCCTCTGCAAAGACACAGTTTGAGAAGAACGGCAAAAAATTGTAATAATTTGTAACCACTTCACATACAGCTTATGGATCTGTTGAGAGGAGAAACCCCTTATTCCCAAGTTCCTATCTCTGAAGAACTTTTACATGGTCTTCATCACTGGCCCTAGAACATGCCTGCTTCACCTTCTTCCTCTTGACTTTAAGACACATTCAGCCGGAACTTTGCTGCTGGTGACTCTGGCCATCATCTGTAACTTCACATCCATGAACCATGTGAACCTGATAGCTTCTAGTTTGCTAGAGAAATCCCTGAGCCGTTGAGCACAGTTAGAGAGTCCTGGAGACAGGTGTACTGAGCAGGGGAATGAGGAGAGCCTGCAAGGGGGGCCATAGCTTATGTACTCACCAGCAGGCTTTCATGTGACTAGACAAAAAGTGGGTGGGTGGGTGGGTGGAGAGAAATGATTCAGAAGTAAACTGTGTAAACTCAGAGGGACCAATGCATTATCTCAAAGCTCTGCAGAAGATGAAGATCCAGTACATCGGAGGACAGACTGGACTGGACACATGCTGTTCCTTGAGAATCCCTATTCAACATCTCATACTTCTTAGGCATCACAGAGTCCCGAGATGGCAAAAGTAAGGATTTTGAGCACTGGCATCCATCTTTGCACCAGAGAGGTCACATGCCCGGGATTCTGGGCTACCTTTGAGTTTAAGGAAACCTTTTCCCTTTTCCTCCATGGCTTAGTGGTATCAAAAATGCCAAACAGAATCAAAATAAGGGAATAAGATGCATGAAAATGCATGTGCCTTATTTAAATAATTGAATACTGACTGTAAATGAGTGAAATAACGTAACTCCCTATGACTCTGGGCTTCTCATCTGAGACTCTCAAATCCCAGAACAAACTTTAATTAGCCCAGGATCAGTGTTCCTTTGGGTTTTAGGTAAATCTTGTTTTCTTCATTTATATAATGAGATGTGCAATCGTTGACTGGCATGGCCAAGGGCAGACATCATGCAAATATATGTAAATATACATAAATCATGCCTATCTGACCACAGATCCATTATTTCAAAGAGTCATCGAAAATGAATGATTTTTAACCTACGTGGTCATGAGTGTGTGTGTGTGTGTGTTTGAGTGTGTGAACGTGCATGCATACACACATATACACATGTTCTTGTGTGTGGGTGCATGTGTGTACATGTGCACAGGTATCGGGGATGATTGAGCATCATTCACCTCGAATTAGGAGACAAGGTCTCTTATTGGCCTAGAATTCAGCAAGTAGGCCAGGCTGGCTGGTCAGATAGCTCAGAGAGCCACTTATGTCTTCCTCCCCAGGGCTGGGATTACATGTACCACTGTATCCATCTTGTTTTCTTGCATTCTAGGGATGGAACTTATTTAGGTGCCCATGCTTGCACGGCAGGCATTTGACTTGCTGAGCGATCTTCTAGCCCTTGAACTTGTCTTGACAGAAGAACATGAGAGACTTTTCAAAGAGATCTCACCCAATGATTGAAATCTACAGTCCTCGTTTACCAAGGGTGAGCTTTTGGCCTAATTTCAAATTTGGTTAGCCCCAAATGAAAACCATAAATAAAAAGCAACCTTTAGAAAGTTAGTACCGATAAGATGGAAGAAATAAAATCGTTAGCAACCAGCCAAAGAGTTCGCCATCTTTTAATCAGCACGGCAGCTGCCATGTTCACTAAGTGGGGCTGGAATTTCATCTAAGTGCACTGGGCAAGGCCCGGGTCAGCATCTGCTTTGAAAATAGATGCTATGTGCTCACACCAGTGTATCAAGATAACACAGCAGCTTCATTATTTCTACTTAGGAGCCAATAAATTGTCCGATTCTGACAGCTAGAAACCTAGTGTGTAGCCGCCGTAAAGCCAAAATCTATAACATCAAGAGATACCGAGACATATGTTGGAATGAAAAATCTACAGCTTGTGTGGATTTCAATTTGAAAAAATCAAATCCAATCGCTTCGGTGGTTTTTGTCCCAGTTAAAAAGCACACAACATTTTTTTTCTATTTGAAAGATATCTCTGTTAATTATAAATACACAAAACCACATACTGAATCAGAGGACGCTCAGAAGTTACTGATGGAGGCAAACAGGTCCAAGTGAATTGACGGTGAGAGCTTCCATTTATTTCCCCCTTATTATAAGGAGGGGTTGGGAATGCTAGGGACAGTCAAGTGTCTGCCCTGATGGTGTCCCCTCTGCAAGCCACCTCCTAGAGCTAATGAGCTTGCATAGCAAGCTGCTGAGAGCATCTTGATATTAGGGTTAAAAGCCCATCTTATGGTAAATTGCGCTACACTCTAATTTGGCAAGAGTAAATGATTTGTAGTTCAAGTGGGGATTTGGTGCCAAGTTCCTAATTTGGGCTTCAGAAAATATTTCAAGACCAACTTTCATTAGCATCGGTTTACAAATGAATTATGGATAAGCAACTGAAGCGAACAACAGCAAAGTATCCTGCACTGGGCTTTCCTTTGGTCAAAAGATTCATTTCTTTAGAAATACAATGGTGGATGCCCCACACTTTTCAGTACGATGAAAGCACGGAGAAGGGGTATAGTATTGACTTTGTCATATGTTTTCATGTCATTCGCTGTTCTGAGTGGACTCCCCGGGTTTGAATAATCTTAAAAGGGTCACAATTTAGTGATCCGCTGAGCACTCTGGTAGTAGACAACCTGACTTGGACTCCTATAAGGCCTTAAATAATTTCACAATTTTGAGGGAAGCACTTTGCTTCAGCTTTTCTCTCTGAAAAATGAAAATTGAAACTGGGCCCATCCATGACAATAATGGCTACTATGAAGGTGATCTTCATAAACACTTAGCAGTATTTGAATATAAGTTGTACTTAGTATGTATGCTTAGCCCAGTACCTGAGGTATCTACTTAGCCTAGTACCCAGCATGGATACTTAGCTCACAGTACCAAGCACATCCGGATGCTCCGTAAATGCTGGGTAGGGTGCTGCATCTAATGGCAAGGGTGGCAAGGGAGGATGGCAAGGAAGAAGAGAGACGGCAGTAGACGGATGGAGAGCCAGTGTTTTCTGAGCACCTTGTTGCATGCCTTCAAATACACAGATCTAAAGAACGCACCCAGATCCAATAAACACCATTAGAATCAACTGAGGGATAAACACACCCTTCTCATAGTCTATGGCTATAGCAGCGCAGCATAGGAGAGCCACCTTGGAAGCTGTCTGTGAGGTGCAGGGTACTGAAGTCAAACACAGCACCCTTGGGCCTACAGGAAGGAAGCCCTTACAGGTAATCCCAGTAGAAAGGTGCTGCAGGTCCCACGAAGCCAGGGGCTTTGTTCACTGTGCTTATCACTTTTGCCAACGTCCAACTCCAAACTGCCCCTCAAGCGCCATGCTAGCTAGTTACAGAACCACCGCACGAGTTGGCCCAAGGCCTTGCTTAGCAGTCTATATCTCTCTTCCGGGGGAAACCCACAACTGAAATAAAGACCGAAACACGGCAGCCTCTTTAAATGTTGAGCACTGCTTGCTCAACTGGGTAGGTAGCTCTTAGACCTTGGCCAACCTCGGAAGTTTTTCTTACACCCCAGTTCCCCCCTCTACCCCTTGCCAGGAATTCTTCCAGATTCCCAACCCGGGACACGGTAGGGAACTGCAGAGAGGCAGGGGCCTACTGAAGGCGTGTGCTTCTATATTTCTATTTTAAAAACAGCTTCTTCATTTAGCTCCTTTGGCCTGGTTGGGGTGTGGTGACCCTACTGGAACCTCGCCAGGGTCCTCTCTGGGAACTTGGAATCACCCTAATCAAGTACAGGCCCCTGTCTGGCTGAAGCACACTTCCCAGTATAGCCCAGCCAGCTTTCCCAAACCCTCTGCTGGCCTCTAGCCACAGGTTAGCCTGGGCACTGAAGCATGGCAACTCCCCAGCACCTAGGGACACTTGCGCAGTGAATCCGCGTCCCACAGTAAAGCAGCAACTTTCAAAATGGTCCTGAGGGACACAGACATTCCCCAGCCCCTGGTAGGAGGGATGGCTTTCTAACTCCCCTCACAGCTCCCATCAATGATACCCCTGCAGCCTCCAGTCTCTACTCCCCATGGAGTGGAAGGTGGGGAGTGATAACTGGAACCCTTGCCCATTCCAGAAGCGGGCAGAAAGCCGAGTGTCCCATCTCAGAAAGAGTTCCCAGGAAAAGCAGAAGCTTTTCACAGGTGCATGAATGTTTTAAGAAGTGTGTAAAGGGGTCTGAAATCAGACAATCCGGAGCCCTAATACCAGCTTATGGACTGCATCGCTCCTGCAACCAAGCTTAACCACTTGATGCACCGGCTTTCCAGAACCGGAAACAGGGAGGATGCAACCCACCGCTGGGGAGACGGTCGTGTTAGTGAGGTGGTATTAAGTGGAAGAAGGTACGTTCAGTATGAGCCATTCTCATGGCTCTGCTTAAAACACGGACCTGCAGAAGACTTGGCCTGCAATGTAATCACCAGAGACAGTTGTCTCAGCTCCCAGCTCCCAGGGTGTGGAGGTGTCTTCTTACTGTGCAACAGCTGAGTGTTATCTTAGTCTGAACATTCACAGGACAGAACATACCTAAGGGGACACGCAGCCACCGTCTGCTGAGGGGACTGGAGTTTTTCCAGCTGGAAGGAAATCCCACGACGGAGTTAAAAAGTATGTGTGTGTGTGCATGTGTTCACATGCATATAGATCTAGACATGACATGCATACATTACACATAAATATATTCATACATATGCACATGCATACACACATATACAATAGACAAACATACATACACACAATCACATAGTCATATTCAGTACATGCTCACAAACACAAATATAAACTCAAAATGTATATTTATACATACAAATATATTTGCACATGTATATGAATGCATATGAACATATACACACATGAACACATACATGGATGCATACATATACACAAACACATAAACATACATTCACAAATGTACACACACAAACACACACATACACAGACTATATGCATATAACTCTGTGCCCTTACAAATTTACCAGTGGATTCTCACACAAATAGCAGCTATGTCTTTAATGCTGAATTAAATCACCCTATATACTTGAGCCTAAATATTTTACCTTAGCATGGAGAGAGTAAGCACCTCTTTGTGTGGGTAGGGGACCTACCTTTAGGTTCCAGATGAACACGAGTGTTAATGTGAGGTAATGTGTAGGTCTCATTTTCCAAGGTTGTTCACATACATTGATAGACCCGTTCAGATCCATTCAGATCATTGTACAAGTGACAAGACAAGAATTTTCCAGAAGCTTGAGCTAGTTCGATTGTTTTTTTCAAGACCAGCCTGGTCTACAGAGCTAGTTCCAGGACAGATTCCAAAGCCACAGAGAAACCCTGTCTCGGAAAACCACAAAAAAAAAAAAAAAACTGGGAAGTTCGATTGTTAATATCTGTCCTTGAACTGCAATAAGGCCTGGTGGCGGCAGAGCCTATTCGTCCTAGGGATTTGTGTTGATGGCAAACAAGGGCCGATGCTTGTCCTATGGCCACTGCATCCACCATTGCCCTGTTGAGCCTTGTACAGATGAGATTGTAAACCCTGGGTTCTCTTAAATCACTGCGGTAGTGAGCAGTGGATGGTACATCTTTGTCAACAGCAGATGACATCACCCTTCGTTCTTACCTCACGGGGAAAATCTACCACACGTGATTCCGCCAGAAAAGTCGGTGTTTATCCTATCTGCACTTTGCCCGGCTTTCAAACCAAAATTCAAAACAATGAACAATGACCCATGTCAGATATATAGTCCCAGATGGGTGAGATCTATCACATCCTCAGATATAAGGAAAGAGTGACAACATCCGGTCCCTCATCACCACCTAGTCTTGGTGAAAAGGCAAAAATCGACATTTGGCCTCGCAGGGTAAGTGGCCCATAGCACACTCAGACACAGCCGTAACAGAAACCTGACATGCTTTTGCTACCCATGGAGAATGGGTGCCACACAAGCTATGTTTTTCCCAACCCCAGCCTGCTCCTGGGGTCACCCACAGCCTCATAACAACTACAAAAGTAACTTGACACTTATCACAGCAGGAAAGTTCCAGGAACCCTGTAGGCCCCAAAGGCAGAGTCCATTCTATCGGAGCCATCTGTCAAATGTTCAAAGTTCAAGTTCTGAATACTTAGCAGCTCAAGTTGTCCTGAGCAGACCTAAAGATCAAAGGCTGGAAAGAGAACCCCTGGGAATGGTTAACAGGGGGAAACGCACCTTGGAATAAGAATTCCATCAGAAAGGGGGACTTACCATCTCCCCGCAGTGAGAGCATGGCTCCCAAAGCGTGCAGCTTGGAACGGAAATATCTCTCTGTTCACTCTTGGACTAAGCTCTGGGTTGTTCAGGGGTACCCACTCAGAGGATCTCTGGGCATGGGAGAATAGACTTCCTACAATCTCAGCACCTGGTTGGGGGGCAGACGGAGGCCAAAGGATTATTACAAGTTTGAGGCCAACCTAGACTACATAGCAAGACCCTGTCCCAAAAGCAGAAGCAAAGAAAGAGCTGAACAGGAGATGGAGTCGACAGAACGAACTCCCTCCACAGGGCCACAGGGGGCGCTAGAAAGTAGGATGGAGATGAACTCTGGTTCTCTCCCGTTGAGTGCATCTGATTTACATTAGTTGAGTTGTGCCGGGCCTACCACGCCCCTTCCTGGAATCTTGTCTTCTTCTGAGAAAAAGGCATGTTTGCTCCTTCTCAGGGAGGCTAAGAGAAGCAGGACCAGAATACATAATACGGCAGACTGATGAAGCCACCGTGAGACTATACATGCCAGGATGGCAGAGCTTTATGCCTCTGTTTCACCATTCTGCATCCTGGAGCCCAGAAGCGTTTTTGAAAACTGTTAGTTAGGCCCAGAGAAGTGGCTCAACACGCAAAGTCACTTGCCATCAAGCTTGGAGAGCCTGGGTTCCATCCCAGGTCCCATGTGATAGAAGCATACTCTTGAATACTATCATTTGAGTAATGAATGCACATAGTTGCAAGTGCGCATGTGTGTGCGTGCGTTCCTGTGCCTGTTTTGTGCGCGCGCCTGCACACACATCACATATACTCACACTCTATATGCACACCAAAAGTAAATAATAATAAGTTAAAATGTTAAAAAAAAATCCATGCATGCCTAGACCTGGATTTGCTAACTACAGGACCCAGCCAGCTGCTGTCATCTCTGGCTATAAAACGTGCGAGCCAGATGGATGGGCTTTGCACCCAGACCCCAAAAGGCCACCAGGGAAGGATGGAAGCTGTGTCTCTTCACTCTGAGAGCCTTTCTTGTTTCTCTGTAGGCTGGGACAGCGGGAAGCTCTGGTGGAGACGAGACACCACAGAGCCTTCTGCAGCTACTTTTTAAATACCAAATCTTGGACACAGGTTGCCTTTGTGTCAACGAAGGTAAGAGGACTGAGTTTACATGTTCCATGAGAGAAGATGCAGGCAGAATGGTCAACTTGGAAGACACTGAAGTTGGAAAGATTGGTTTAAATTAGTCTACAACTTCCACAAAATATCATAACTGCTGTGGAGTTCTGAAAGAGGGAGGCTGAAAGGGTTTTGTGTTTACAGGGTGTTCGCAAAGGTGTGGCAACACCACTGTTCAGCTCAGCCAAAGAGAAATTAAGCCTCAGAGACAATACAACGGCGTTCAGCCTTGCGACTGTATTTTCTGAATGAACCACATATACAGGACGTGGCCTGGGCCGGTCTTAGTAACAACTGTTTGAAGGTTCATCGGGTCCCAGGGGAGCTTAGCTCTGGGGGAAGCATTTGAAAATATCCCTACTCCACTCCTAGTTTTCCCCAGGGGGTGGGGGGAAAGTGGGGGGAGAACCACTCAGGCATTCCCATGTTTTCAAATTGATTCTTTTTTTTTCTTCTAGAACTTGGTGTAGTTGTTTGCTTGTTTCTTCACGAAGCTGGTGAGTGGCAAGAAGGGCTTTTGTTGCCATTGCTTATCCCCCTTTCCTGTCTGGTTTTCCTTCAGAGGGGCTCCTAGGAGGTGATTGCATTGCAACCCTGCAAAGCCTAGTCCACGCAGAACTGTACATGTTCTGACTTAAGGCCACTCACGGCTGCCTCGAGCTGTCTTTTACGTTTCTGACTTCAAGGGGACTGAGGGGGGGGCATCTTCCAACCTAAATGGTTACCCCAAGATGCCACTAAGTCTTCTAATCCCTGTCCCTCACAAGCCTTTGGGGCATGAGGAAAGGGTCTGGAGAATAGCCCCGCTGGTTCCAAGCATCCTCAAAGGTGCAGTAATTTACACAACAGACAGGAAGGAAGAGGCTGTGCAGAAGCAAATGAGAGATGTCAGGCTTTGCTCTGTTACTATATTGGGGATAAATACTTTCAGGGTTTGACTTTTAAATGATGTGGCCTAGCAGGGGTTCACTGAGCACTGCAGACTGACACAGAAATAAGCATATTCATTCAGGAGAATGGCCTTTGCAACTTGAGGTACCAAACTCAATTGGATAATGAAACGCTGGGAACTCCATGGGGTATTTTTTTCACCTCTATAAAGAGCATTCAATTAAATTCTTTTTTCATTTGGACAGAAGGGGTGGAACAGGTTTTTTTTGCCCCCTCCCTTTTCTATACAAAGTATCTTCCTGGCTCTTGGCCCATTCTTCTCTACTTTTTAGTGCCTTTTTACTCCTCCTCATAGTGAACAGTGTCTGCACACCCTGCCTCCTCACAGGCTGGTGGAAATTCCCCCATGATGCTCCTGGGAATGAACATTACCAATAAACTATACAATGGTTTTGCTGGGTGATGCATTGCTGATAATTCCAGAAGCTTCTGAAGCCTCCATTTCATGGGCCACTTGCTCAGCTGCTTCTGAAATGCTTTAATGCTGTCAGGGTTGCATTTAACTCCATCAGGGGCACACTCAAATTCAAAGTCAGAATGCCATCCTGCCCCATCCAGATCATAAAGTGAGGTATTTCCTAGCTTAGGAGCTCAATGCTGGGGTCCTCCCACATGCATGGAAGCCCTGGAAATACCAGTGAACATGCTTGTGGACCTCTAGCAGACATGTTAGGAATTATGTCACATGACCTGTTTATAGTCAGACTGGGACTACCATCTGGGATAGCTATGAATTGTAGACAAAGACAAAATTATAAATGTGCTTAAAACATTACGAGATTTTTATTAGATTAAAAAAATTTTAGTTGGCTAGTCCTCAAGTGTGAACTCTGTAAATGACAATGTCATGTCATGATGTCAAATGGTTAGATGTGCCTGAGAGTGGGAATCGGGCTTACAGCCAGAGTAGGGACTTAGGCTGGAGTTAAAGACTCAGAGGGAACATGTAAACAGGGTTCTGGAAATCTAGAAGCCCTCAGAATTGTACATAAGCTGAGGGTGACCCTGGATAATAACCAACGTATGTTTTTATTTCTTTATCAGATTCAAAGAGAGATCTACCACCCCCTACCTCCATCAAAACACCATCTGTTAGGCAGGTGTCTTTATTCATGGTCTAGTCTCGAGCACATGAGAATAGGTGTTGAATGAATGAATGGGGAAATGAGCCTTTGAACAGTGACTACTTCCATGCTAGCAGGCAGACAGACCAGGTCAGGGAGCAGGAGCCCCGTGCGATCAGGACAAAGGGAGGCTGTCCTCAGCACAAATCAGAAGCTGCAATCATCATGAGACCAGGAAACTAGGGAATATTCCAAGCTGGGCAGCTCTTGTAAAGAGAGGATCCTGTTTTATTGGCTAAAACTCAACACTATTCCCACCCCCCCAAACAAAAGGTTTAGAGGGGACAGAACCTCAAAACATAGGAATGCAGGAATGGTGACATCAGGCCACCCCTGTGGTGGGCAGATACTGTTCTCTCTTCATGGTTATTTAGCCAAAGAGGTTTCACATGACTGTTGATAGTCCTATTTGAGAAATATTGATCTAAAAAAATTTTGGAAGATCAGACATATTGTGTGTGTGTGTGTGTGGTGTGCTCACGCGTGAGTGTGCTATAGCTTGATGCTACTGAGCAGATGTCCCACCAGCTCCAGAACTGCTGAGACAGGAAGCAGTCTTCCTTACCTAGTAAACAAAAGGGGCTGGACAGAGTATCAGGGAAGCCCCTTGACTTCCTTCCTCCCCAGGAGCAAGCCCAGTGCAGCTGCCCACAAGGCAGGACTAAAACTTTGCATGGGGCCTCTTCAGAGCCTTCAGTCAGGACACAAGATGCAAAGACTGCCAAACTATGAAGATAATCTAGAAGTTCATAGGGCAAGAAAAAACCGCTTAGACTCCCCAGCACTTCTCAAAACATCAGTAGAGCCCTAATCTTAAAATAGCAAACAATTCACATTTTAAAAATTAAAACTTAAATATTAAATTTAAAAAATTAAAGAAAGTATTTGATGTTTCCTTCGTGACAAAAAAATAATTTCTAAAACAAAAAACAAAACAAACAAAACCCAAGTAGACTCTGGTCTTAAAAGAAATAGGTGTGTCCTGACCATCAGACCACCTAGCCATCCTCATCAGTAAATAAATACCCCAGGACATTCTTTGAAAATCTTTCTTGCTCTTCTCCCTCAATAAAAGTTGGAAGAAAACTGAACCCTGAGAGATGAAGTGTCCTTTTATTGACACATCAAATCTAAGCCAGTTGCTCCTGGACCTCCTTGAGATGACCCAGAGATTGCAGACAGGCTTTGTGACACCACAGCGCAGCCTCATCGAACTTCCTCCTGATCTTGCTAATGCCCTCCCTGGATAGGCTTGCAATTGGTATCATCAACTCCCAGCTCAGGGACTCAGACAGAATTAGCTCTTTGTGTAGTTAACCAGAGGGACACTAGGAGTTTCTGACATCTCTCGTTTCTCTGAGCAACCCAGCTACACAAAAACGGAATGACCACCAGCTGCCTCCAAAGTCCTCAAGGCACCTTGGGGGTCTGGTGGGAGGCGAACTTCTGAGAGAAATGGGAGGAAGCCAAGTACAGGGCAGGCAGACATGGTTCTATTGGCTTCGAGGCTAACTCGGCTCCCTGGCCCTCAGAATAGCCAGAAACAGGCAATACCATGAAAGCTAATCCCTTTGTAATCCAGAGGAGAGCCCTCAAAGGAAATGTACAATTGAGGAGCAGCCTGGTGGGGACTTGACCTGGAAGCGTGCCTCTACCTGTGCCCAAACCTTGTCTGTGTTCTCTCCAGCATCCGCCTACAAAAGTCAATCCAAAGGCTTAATGAGCCAAAAGGCATTTAGAGTCTCACATGTGAATTATGCCACCGATTCCTGCTTCTTTAATTGGATGCAAATAACATCACCTGGGCTTCACATCCCAGGATCCGTCCGGCCTTTTGTCACAAGGCGCTTTAATGCCCCCCATTCGGAAAAGGCTGGCAGGAAGGGAAGACATTAGCTGTGAGATGTGCAGGCTTGTGCCAAATTTGCGAACACTGGCAGCTAGACCTATAGATAGAATGAGGGGTAATTTCATGCAAATTCTCCCTGCTATTCCTTGAGTTCCAAGATTAGAGATGTCAGAAATGTAAGTGTGCTATTGCTTAATAACACAAAGAGCTCATTCAGTCTGATTCCCTAAGCTGGGCCTTGAGATGGGAGGTGGTGAACGCATGGAAGGATGCTCTTCCAAGAGGGAGGCTGGAAGACGCTGCTACATACAGAGGCCCTGGTTTCTGATGAGCCACATCCAGGAAGCCGCTAGAAGGCTTGGTTGGTTCTTGGCCGTTGTGCTGCAGGCAGATGTGTGACAGTAATGAGCTCTTGGGCTCTGGGGTGAGCCATGACAACAGGGCTGGGGATGGATCACAGGGGACATGGGCACACCTGACCCGCTTGGGGGTTGAGCTTTCTTAGACACTTTCTTTTACTCCCTCTATGTCTCCTCTTGGTTTCTTGGGCACAGGCTTCTCCATGTTTATAAGCTTGTTTTTTTATTTGGTCATTTTTTTTTTCTGGAAGCGTCCTGATTGAGCATTCAAGCAGGAAGCTTCTCAAAGAGGATTTTAAATCCTACAAGTCACATGATCTAATAGCACCCTGCAGGTGACACCTCTCTCCTCCTCACCAGACTGGCACAGGATTCCATGTGAGTCTCTGGAACTTTCAAATCCAATGTTCAGGTAGATCTGAAATACCCATGGTTGGCCTTGAGTTTAAAACCACACAGTGCTCCCTTCATGCCTTGCTCTGTCTCCACCGGCCATGCTTTAATCGCTAACTTTCTTACTTTCCAAGAAGAAGAAGAGGAGGAGGAGGAGGAGGAGGAAGAAGGGGAGGAGGAGGAGGAGGAGGAGGAGGAGGAGGAGGAGGAGGAGGAGGAGAAGGAAGAAGAAGGAGGAGGAGGAGGAGGAGGAGAAGGAAGAAGAAGGAGGAGGAGGAGGAGGAGGAGGAGGAGGAGGAGGAGGTGTCCGCAATTAGGAATCCACAGGCAGCTTCACAGGTTGTCAGGTTTCAGGAAGAAAACAAATCTCAAGTAAACAACAGATGCTTTTAATCAACGTGTGATTCCCTGTGTACTGACATGGGACCAGGCCGTGTCTTCCACCACTGGCTGTGTGACCATGAGGAAACCCTGGAGTGTCCCTAGGCTGCCTTGCTCTCCTTTACACATTTGGACAATGATAATCCTATTTCTTAGGTTAAGTGCAGGGATTGAGCTGATGGATGTTTGTGCCTACCATGTAATAGGTGATAAATAAATCATATATACACTGTTTACATAGATTTATAGGATTAAAGACCAGTCACACAGAATCATTTGTAACACAAGTGCTTAGAACACTTCTATTGTTGCTGTTGTTACTGTTGCTGCTGCTGTTACTGTTGTTGTTGTTGGGCCCACTGCAGTGGCAACTTCTTTCAAATAGTGTAATGGGGCAAACGGGACATTTGTTCAGACTCCAGAGCATACACTCTGCTGTTTCGTCTGTTTTGAGTTTCATTTTATTTTGTTTTGACACTGTGATCTGTACCAGTAGATTGGACACGTCTGCCTGTATACACAGACAAAATGAAGAAGTCGAGCCAGTCATTTTAAAAAGCAGAGTCAGTTCCCAGGAGGATTGCACATACAGGCATTCACCTTGCCCAGACAGAGATCAGCTCACACGGCGCACGGCCTTGGCGACCAGATGATGGGGCCATTTTGCCGTGTGAGATCAGAGGGCGTTTGTCTATTTGTGCTTTAAAGTAAGTGATTGATTTTATTTTAGGGACCTATCCGTTCTAAATAAGTATCACCATGGGGGCACTGGCAATCCTCACGTGGGTCCCGCCCTGCTGATTGACTCCCAAGCTGGGGATTTGACAGTTGAATATTTATGGCTCTTGCCCACCTCTCCTGCAGAATGATTGCTTACTGATGTTGAGATGCACGGATGTGTTGCGGGCAAGTGCAGGCATTCTCAAAATAATTTTATATATTTTCAGTGAGGTATATCAATTTGGTCCTACGGTCCTACCTATCGTAAAATGCCTACGATGCTTTTTGAGATTAAAAACACCAATGAACCAACAGGTGGGTGTGGTAATGAGCACGTGTAATCCTAGCAGCCAGGGGCTGAAATAGACAGGACCTCGATTATGGCTGGCCTGGGCTACACAGACAGACTTGGTCTCAAACAAATACAGCAACAACCCCCCCACCTTCATTTCTCTCTAGCTACCACAATAACAACCCTGGAATTCTTAATTTTCTTAAAGGAAAGGAGAATTGTCCTCAATTAGAAATCCATGGCAGGTTTTACTGATTTTGAAATTTGTAGAATCCAATCCAAGATTACAAACAGACAAATCTTAAACAAGATGGTGTCTGTCGTCGAGATGAAGAGCGTGATTAATTAGTCATGTACTAAGAGTGATTTGTCTCGTACCTCTGCTCACTGCGGTGAGAACTGCCTGCTGTGGACATCAGGTGTACAGCTCTGCCGTGCATACTAATCGGAGTCCATTGGAAGTGCCAGCGGAAGGGAAGCTGAGCTCCGTGGAAGCTCCATCTTAAAGAGCCAGATCTTATTAAATAGGCCTGGAGTCTAGAAGGCATCAGACCCAGGAAGGAAGAGCCAGTGATATCCAAGCTTGTTCTCGTTCTCTCTCTCTCTCTCTCTCTCTCTCTCTCTCTCTCTCTCTCTCTCTCTCTCTCTCTCTCCAGCTGCAGATGTAAGACCTGGATGTCATTTTAACCGTTACAGTGGCTTGATGAAGTAGAGGAGACTTTCACCAAGCACAGCTGACCTTGTGATGTTCTTTTTTAAACCCCTAAGTGGTCAGTGGCTCCCTTTTCTGTTAGTGGCTACCCTGACACAGTTTCAGCCAGGGTACCTCTCCTAGCTCTTACAGGGCTCTGTGGTTCAGCCATGTATGTCCAACACCCACACTTGATGATCTAATAGTCAAACTTCTTTGCTTTCCGGGGACCTTTCACTTGCTGGTCTCACCCATATGTCTCCAACTAGAACATCCAGAAACCTTTTTCTGCTTCCCCTTGCCCTAGGGACAGCTCCAAGGAGGATGTCCTGTCGCCCCCACTAGGGCAAGCACCAGAATTAGAATTAGTTTTACAGTTAGCCATTAACAATATTCGTTTTCCTTTCCCCAGACCCTAACTGCAGAAAGGACGACAATGGATGTGCTGCATCCTCAATCCCAGGACAATGAAATGTGCACAGCAGATCCTCCACAAACAAGAGACCTAGACCAGTGATACAGCCAATGACTGCCTCCTAGACCACTGTCCTTCCTTTCCGGGCACATAACTGGACTATATTTCCCCAGAGCCATCACAGTCAGGGGTGGCCCTGTGACCAAGGGATGGGGAATATACAGACCACATGCAGACAGAGACCACATAAATCTATAGTACATGCAGTGCTGTTGCATGTCTGCATCCTAACTAACCAGGAGGAGGCTGTCCTGGGTCACTTTGAAAGCCAAGTGTTGGAGCCACCCAGCAGTCTGGTTTTCTGAGTGGATTTTAGAAGCAAACATCTGGACTTGATCCGCTGCCCTAGAAACTCTTGCGAGGACAGGATATAAACTTCTGTTGAGCTACCAAAATACTGGGGGCCTTTTTATCACTGGGATATGGCTTCCCAGAGCCAATGCATTAAGATGCAAACTAGGTATTGGAGATGACAAAAAAAAAGGGGTGTGTGTGTCTTCCCCAACATACTCCTCATATCCCACAAACATCTAGCAGTCCCTATGGGTTTCTGATGATGTATGTCAGAAGAGATTATCATATTTTTCTTTTTTAGCTCTCCATTTGGTTCCTTCCTTCACCAGCTCAGGGAGCGAACATGAAAAGTGTGTAGAGAAGACCACTATTGCTCCCCGAAACCAGTGCCCCCACCACATACTCACACACCCTTCCTGGTCACATAACTGAACTACATTTCCCAACAATCCTCACAAGCAGGTGTGATCATGTGATCAAGGGAAGGCATAGCTATAGGCCACTAGGAAGCAGTCACAGAGCCTGAGAGCTTGAGTTGCCTTGTGAGCTATCTATGACTGTCTCTTAAAGTCCTCCCTTTTCTTCTCTATGTTGAGTGAGGCAGCACCAAGTCCTGGCGTGAAAGAGCCTCTGTGTTGGGAGGGAAGGTCTCTCAAGTCAACATGAGGAGGCTAAGGAGTCTAATCCCGCAAGTAATTCCATTTAGTTCTGCTCCAGGAGAGAGAGAAAAACCTGAGAGGGGGAAAAGTTGTCTGCTGATTTTTTTCCCTAGGTAAAAGTTCTTCTTTGTCCTGAGGGATTTTATCCAGTAGCCTTAGAACTGGGACACATCCTAGAGCCCGCCTCTCTGGGCCTTCATGGTCCTCAAGCTGCGAGGAAGTCACCAGGCTCAGCGCAGGATGCCAGCTTTGGCTGAGCTTGCTAATCTAGCAGAGTTGATGACTATGTCTTCCCTTGCTGCCCTCGCTGAGCCTAATCAGTCAGCTGGCTGGAGCAGCAAGGCCGTGAGTTCACATCCCCACCCTCACCCCTACCCCTAGAGGACACCTGCTCTCAGGGCTGGATGCCTTTGGCCCTAAAGGAGCAGCCCAGCCATTCTCCCCAGGCTCCGGAAGCCTGCCCCTTCAGCAGGAAATGCTCTTGGATGCCAACTCTGCAGTATCATAGGAGAACATTTTCTCTCATTGAGCCACACCTGTTGTCAACAAGCTCTTGTTTCCACTCTGTTTAATCTCTGTAGAGGGAAGAGACCATGCGGGTCTCTGGCATTTTTGGCAATGTTAGGCTCATAGCACCTGGAAAAGCTACAAAGTCTTGCGCTTGTTTGGGAAGTGGAGTTGTCTCCCAGTAGCAGCTGCTGTGTTTCAATAGAGACCCAGAGGCTTCTGGAAAAGGTTTTGAGCAGACTGCAGTGCAGAACTGATAGCCAGGAACAAGGTCTTACAAAGCATTTTGCTCCTCTGGGTCTCCTGCAGACACCAGCAGCAGGGGGCAGGCAGCCAGAGGTAGACAGAGATTCACGCTAGGGGTAGAACTTCTTCCTGGTCCAGGATGTTACTATGCATAGATAGTGACCGTGCTGACTGAATCTGCGTTGTTCTAACTTGTCCTCTAAGACATACTGAGCTACCATTCATTCACTACACATTCACCTGTCTGTTGGTTAGTCTTCTATTTCATTTCTTTATGGAGAACCTAGGTTATTTGTATAGTTTCCCCAAAGCTCTTTTGGGGTACCTTCATCTGCCCAGAACCCTAGTAGTCCCCAGTATTTTCTGTGATCACCCCAGTCCATATATAGATAGTTCTCCCAAATAATAAATCTGTACCCTAGTGGGTACCCGGCTCCTGATTTCCACACTCTACTCAGCTTCAGGCTCTCATTTTCCCCACTCCTGAGTGGCTACGCACATGCTAACTATGTACAGCATCAGAGTTCAGTCCATGCTTTCCGCCTGCTCACAGTGAGAGCTCCCCTCTGTGTTTCATAGCGGCTGCGCATTGTCTCTTCACTCACCGTCAGCACTCTGCGCTGGGTTTCCAGTTTGCCCGTGTCTTCTGTTAGATCATACGCTCTGAAGAAGTATAACCATGACTGTGTCTTTATGTCACCCAGGCCTAAAGTGTGGTTGCTTTGTATGAAAGGTGGAAGGGTTTCTGAAGGGACAGAGTGGATTGGGAGTGGAATGGATACGTGGATGGTTGAGCAGAAGCATTGACAATGAAGAGAATAAGTGAATAAATAAATGATTGGATGTATAGACTAGTGGATAGAAGATGGATGGATGGATGGATGGATGGATAGAAGATATATGGATGGATAGATAGATGATACATGGATAGATAAATAGGTAGAAGATAGACGGATTGATAGATGGATAAATAGATGGATAGATAGATGGATGGATAGATAGAAGATAAATGGATGGATGATAGATAGAAGGTAGACATATGGATAGATAGAGAGTAAATGAATAGACAGGTAGAAGATAGATGGATAGAAGGATAGATAAGATAGAAGATGGATGGACGGATAGATAGATAGATAGATAGATGATAGATAGATAGATAGATAGATAGATAGATAGATAATGGTAAAAGGAGAGATAAGTAGGCTGACAGATATAAAAGTGGCATATTGTGTGAATGAATGAGTGAGTGGGATAAGTGAATGGGTAGATGGATGGGCAGGTGCATAGATGAATGGATGGGCAGGTGCATAGATGAATGGATGGGCAGGTGCATAGATGAATGGATGATCAGTGGGGAGGTGGAAAGTGGGTAAACGGGAAGGTGAATAAGTAGACAAATGGGCATATTAACAGAAGGAATAATGTGTCATGGGTGCATAGGTAGCTATATGGTTGGATGATTACCTCAACTATCAGCATGAAAATTTTTGCACCAACCATACAGCTCATGTCCATTAAGATAATGTCTAGACCTGACAAGATGGATTAGTGGATAAAGGGATTTTTGTCAAGTCTGATGACCTGTATGTGACCCTTGGAACCCACATGGTGAAAGAAGAGAATCAACTGCATGTGACTGTTGTCCTGTGATCTCCCACGTATGCTGTGGCATACATACACACACTCCCACAGAGCTACAGATAGAGAGGCAGGCATGCACACAACACGCACGCACACACACACACACACACACACACACACACACACCCCAATGAAGTAAATGTAAAAAAAAAGTATTAAAAGAAATCTTCTAACCCCCTGGGTAAGCCTATAAAAGCTCTGAGCCATCAGCAAGCCAGTTGGCGGTCAGGACTCAGGTAGCCTACACCTCTAGCATTAGAGAATTCTGGAGGATGCTGTGTTCCAGGCTCCAGGCTAACAGGTGCAATGTCTCCAGGTGCACAACCACCAGCTGTGTCTTAGCAGCCATGTTCAGAGTTGCTTTATTATATTTTTAAAGTATCACCTCTGAATACGGCTCCACTTATTCTTTATTCTTTAAAATGAACCCAGGAGCAAGCTACACGGGATACGCTTAAGACAGAAAATGGCACTGAGCAAAATATGGAGGTTAAGTCCAAAGTCACCTGCCTTCCCAGTAATCCTCATAAAACAGCCCCTTCTGGCAATAGGAAGGGAGGGCGGAGTCCCCAAGACTGACCTCATTCCAAGGCCACCAGGTTCTCCTCACTGCAGCCATAGCTGGTCAGAAAATAGAGCCTGGCCTCAGTCAGCTACTGTCGACTGTAGGATGGAATAAAACCCTTTCTTTTGTGTCGGGTTATTGCAGTTTTGATTACTATTATCATGTTATACATGTCTTTGCTTCCTCAAAGATAACAGTAGAACAAGGAACCAGCTGAATAGAGAAGAGCTGTCAGTTTTGTCCATTTAAAAAATATTATTATTAAAAAAATAAACGAGGGCACTAAGCATGCCAGTTGTGATTTTGCTAAGTTATTTCTGATGTAAGTTTATTAAACTATGAACATCTCTCTTGAGCTAAACTAATGGCCACTATTAGATTTGTGTCTCTGTTTTAAATGATCAAAATATTCAGCAGAATATGATAAAAATTACAGATAGTAATAATTACAAAATGTAGGCATCACCTGGATTCAATTTACTCATGTGTCAACTCGGGTGCAGAGGTAGAGCCACTTGGAGATATGCAGAAGGCGGGTTGCACGGGCGGCTGTCACTTATCCTTCAGGGACTGTCAAGAGTGGATATTTATACATTTTTTGCTACCCAGCAGTCCTTTTGAGCCTGCTTGCTATCTCCTTTATAAGAGAGCAAGAGAAGGATCATCAAAGACACATACCTTCCCCCTCCTAGCAGGCCCTGGTCCTTGAATGAATTTTTGCAGGCAGACATAGCTTTCAAATAAACTCTGTTGGGGCCACTTGTGGTCTACGTGGGTGAAGGTTCTCTTAAAAATAGGACCCTGGCCTGTCCCAACTTACAGTCATTTTTCTTGATATTACATCATAGGTTTCATGCACACCTGAAAGCCAGGGCAGTGTGGGTTTACTCTTGGTACCAAAGGGCAGAGACAGCATCTCCTAGAACTGTGATATGCAAATATTTGACTCCTTCGGGACTGGTTGATTTGGGGGGAGGGGGACTCTCAGAAGAACCTCAACAGAACAGAATGAGAACTATTGTCTTCTCCCATGCCCAATATCCTTCTGCCACCCTCTAGTGGGGAAGAGGTGTTAGGAATACACACACACACACACACACACACACACACACACACACACACACACGAATACATGCATGCAAGTGCATGCTCACCCAGAAGTGCATTCTGGTCTACTCAACTGCGACAGTTCAGCCATCACCGAGCACATCTACAGTGTTCTTTCTGGCTTTTCTTTGCCTCTTCAGTTCTGACCCTTGGAGTAATCCACCACTGTTCTATACCCATCCCAAAGTCTGTCTGTCTGTGGAACTCCAGGCCAGCACTGCCATGGTTCTACAACCGTGACCTAAGTCACCATTATGTTTAGACAAGAATTCCCACACGGCTGTTTCCTGGATCCTTCATTTCATGAGAGCAGCCTCTCTGTCACCTGATGACTGAGTGACCTTAGATATGACTTTCTACGTGTCTAAGCCTGAGATGTCTTGCCTATAAAATTGGGGAAATAGAGCCTACCTTTAAGGGACCGAAATTTCCAAGTCTTTACTTAGTACATTATAAATGCCATTCTACATGTCTACCACACTGAATAACGGCTTTGAACACCTGGAAAGGAGGGCATCATTAGATCTGGATGCTGCCTCCCACTTCATGGGCTGATAACTTGAGCCTCGCCTTTTCCCACCCCATTCTAACTTCGGCTTCATGATTCTTGTCTCTCTTACAAATTCTGACCATTTTCTTCTCTTTCTAGGATTGCAGCCCTTCTATCTGAGATGGATCAATACACACAACCTCCAGGGCTCACTCCTGATCATTTTCTTCCCAGACATACATTTGTATCAAAAACTTCCCAATCATAAGAGCGAGGCTACTTCAGCTCCTGGGGCTCGGACATCTAAGTGCGGACAGCGGTAGGAGTGGGGCTGGCTGCCTTCTGTCTGCATTTATCTGGGCTCCCATAGCTTTGTGTGCTGTAAATACAATATAGGGTCTGGAAATATGACTCCATAAATAAAAATCATACCAGGCAAACTTGAGGGCAGACTTTGGATCCCAAACCTTATATAAAAGCTGGATAGATGGGGGGAACTCAGATAATCACAGCACTCAGGAGGTAGAGATGGGAATTCCCAGGACAAACCAGATCAGTGTCCTGAAAGTTCCTTTTTTTGAGGAGATGTGAACAATGTCTACCTCCACTTTTCTTGGCAAACCAAAGTACAGCTCTTCCACAGTTCACCCTGAGGACCAGTTGATTATTGGATTTTCTTACAGTGCAGGGGTGGGGCATTACTATAGGAGCATGGGTAAGCCCAAAGCATCTATGATGGAAGATATTTACCCAGCATGGATGATGGTTTCTTCACAGATATGTAGTTGGAGCTCCCTTACTCCAACCTATACCCCAATGATCCTTCAGGAACCCCCACCCCCAGGACTTGGTCAATTAAAACAAGTTTCTATATGAATGGCTGGGAAGAGGGGCTATATACCTGGGTGAGGGTCCAGTGATTCTCCTCTTTCTGGGAGAGAATGCCAACAGTCCACAGAACTTGTCAAGATGAACTCTTAGAAGTAAGCACAGCTGATTTCACAAAGATGAGGCACTTTGGCTGGGAGGATAGTACCTCACAGCATCAGACCAGCTGGAACTGGCTATTGTCTGGGTTTAAGAAGGGACCCCCATCTCGATAAATATAGTGGAAAACAACATACACATGTACATGCACATATATGATACACCCCTGTAGACATGTGCCCTCATACCCAAGTGAACCTGTGCATACACACATCACACAAACATACATGCATGAGCAAAGCCCATGCTGCCCATATTAAGAACCATCTATTACAATGACATAATTTAACCTATTGCTTTATGTGCTATTAAAGCATAATTTTAAAATAGAAAACCTGAGTGTTGAGATGGAGGGAAACGTGTGACGTTTACTCAAGAAGACACGGTGTAGCTGCATGATGTATAATGTGAGCAAAAAGGATAATGGAATGCCACAATGCTGTGACCGTAATTCCACAGGCACGAATGAAAAGATCTACGAAAAGTAAGAGTGTTTTGATTAACATTTTTTCCTTTTTAATCATTTAGATTAACGTGTATTGCCACTTTGTCTAAACCATAAGAGAGGCGGTGACATTTAGCATCAAACTAAATTAAATAAGCATCTGCGGTGTATTATTGTCACACGGGATGGGAAAGAGATATAGTTCTTAAATATCTGTAGCAGACATACGCAGACATTGGAAGCTCTGGGAAAGGTCTGAGTTTAAATCTATTAGCTTTGAAAACAATCGGCAGGACCCTATGATGCCTTCAGCATAGTCAGAGCCCATAAGTTACGGTGATCTCAACTAAAAGAGAGAAGCCGGGGGAAGGGTACAGAGAGACAGAGAGGTACAGAGACAGAGAGGGGAAGCATCTGGAAATGGTTTTGAAAGATGCTTCTAGCTACAAGGTTTTAGACAAAGTTTGATTCATCTGTGAACATAAAGCTTCCCATGCCAAGCAGATGGTTTCGGCAGAAACCTCAAAGGAATGCCTCCACCACCATATTCAACCTAGGGAGAAGGTTGGATTAACGTTACATCAAGGGTCAAAGAAGGTGGGCTAAAAGCAACATGACTAAGAATGGCGTCTAGACCAGGAAAACATGCCCTGGGCTGGGTTGTTCAAACCTGGACACAGTTTGAGGAGGAGGGCTACCCAGGTATGCAAGAATTCTTAAATCAGACAAGATTTTCTTTGGGAGAGATCTCACTATCCAGTATAAGTAACTTGATGTATTGCTTTGTATACCGGTATCCCTGGATACTTCACTAGACAGCATATGACCCTCAGGGACATCTGCCTTCCCAGGGATTTGGTTTCCTGGAAAACCCTCTCATGAAGTTGGAACAAGATTTAGCGACTTATTTTAAGGAGCTGAACATGGTCTTCTAAAATGAAGTAATGGAATTACTGGGCTTTGAAGCCATTGGCACCCATCCATTCCTCTGGTTCTCCTCCCTCATTTACCTCCATGAAGTAAGCTACCCTCTGGGAGAGACCACAGAGAAACAGCTACACGGCAATAAGGCACGCAGTCCCATAGCCTTCAAGGACAGACTAAAGGACATTCCTTCCCTCATGCCCATAGGTATAACCAGAAATTAACCTATGAGAGTTGGATAAACGAAAAGCCTGGAGTCCAAGTTAACCTTGATGTTAGCCTTGGGTCTGGATAAGCTATATCTAGAGTCTTGATACCCGGAACTCCTGGTTAGTTTCCATGTAAACAACTATGTTTGAGGGCAATTTGTCATATGGCAATAGATAGCTGATACAGACAAACATATATCATGGTGCCGAATTTGCAGTAATGAGAAAGAAGGCTTCTTGTATCTACTGGGTAATTCTAATCAAGTCCATTCATGGCAGCTTGAGATGCACAACTCTGTGAGGGTCATTTCTAGAGGGTATGATGCAGAATTGTAAAGTCCCATGGCCATGCCGACTCTAAATTCTGAGTCCTTGTGAGACTTGCGCTTGCTTTTCTATAATGTATTCAGGCCCACACAAGGTCTCATTTCCTAAATTCAAAGTTATCTTACTTGTAAAGTAGGTATACAAGTCCCCATCTCCCCTGCTTTCTTGAAAAGGTAAGCAGGATGTTATGAAATTTGGTGTCTGATACACCGCAGGAGCTAGCCATGAACTCCAGGATCGCCTCAACTTCGGTGCTGTGTATGGTGTGCCGAGTGCTGTCCTCGATCTTATTTAGACTGGGACCTCCTACCTCCTCTCTACTAGGAGACAAGAGGAGCGAAGACACTGCAAAGCAGTCTAGCCTTAAGTGCAGCAGTTACCCAACAGAGTCTGATTACCCCACAAAGTACCAGGTGTTCAATTTGGAAAGAAACCCAATCCCATCACCAGCCCATCTAAGCGCAATGAAAACAGAAGCAGACAGGACCAGGGTTTAACGTCCTCATTCAGTTAGAACCAGTGCTCCCCAAACACCCTGGTGACAGCAAGGAGATTCTAATTTTAAAAGAAGGCTCGTTTGCAGGCTGTCTGCACAGTCCAGTGGCTGCCAGTGGGTCCAGCTGGTCCTTTGTGGAGCCTGTTTACTACAGGAGGAACCAACGACTTGGAAAGTCACACTAAGTGAGGCTGGTTCTTAAGACCAATCTAGGGCTTCTACTACATCCACCCCAACTGCATCGTGGGCAGCGTGCACACGGGAGTCAACCTCAGAAAGAATATGGTATACTCCATGTCCATTCTTCTACTCCTTTACCTATGGGCACACACGTAAAAATGGAGCTAGCTGTCCTCATCCAAATGAGAGAGAAGGTTAGCAACAGGCTCAAGGACCTGCCCTTCCATGCGCACCTGTTTGCTAAGACTTGAAGTGTCAACTGTGTGCCCAGCCCTATGCTGGAGTGTCTTGGAAGGATGGAAGACTGTGATGCAGGTACTTAAGATTGCTCGCCTAGAAACCAGGCTGCCTGGGCTGCCCCTCTTTCTCTTTGACTCATTTGTCAGTAAGAGATCCTAAGCTGTTGTTTAATCTTGCTTAGGAAGGGGGATAACAAAGTATCTCTTTCACAGGCTGTTCCTCACAGATGATACCAGCCCAGGTTTGAATACACCACTCCTCTTACTAAAGGTTCAACAAATGCCAGCAATTTACCCCTGGCGGTGGCTAAGAGAAGAACTATGGGCCACCAGAACCCCGCCCTGGACCACTCCCCACACAGAGGCTCTCCACTGGCAGATCATTAGACAGTCGACGAAAGAGTATTTTAGGAAAACAGCGTGGATGAGTCACTGTGTATAAACAGAAGCAATATCCCTAGATGAATTAAGAAGACAGAATGCAAGGGATGCAACCTAAAGGTGGTGGTTAACACTGATTACTAACCTGGCAGGCTCTGGGATCACCTAAGAGAAAGCCTCTGGGCACAGCTGTGGGGGGTATATAGATAAATAGATTTGGGGAGACCCACCTCAACCATAGATGGCTCTGTACCGTGGGCTGGGGTCCTGGGCTGCATGAAAAGGAGACAGTGAGCTGAGCACCAACGTTCATCTCTCTCTGCTTCCTGACTGTGAACACAATGTGACCAGCTGCCTCACGGCCCTGCTGCCTTGATTTCTCCACTCTGATGGCCGTGCCTTCATACTGTGAATTACAATAAACTTTTCCTTCCCTCAGGAGTACTGGTGGGTCATTTTGCCACAACAACCAGAAGAGAAACTACACAATAAGCAAATGTTGTGTTAAGTGTGCCTCAGCTGAGTGACGTAAGTCAGTCTGAGCTCTAGGGACCGCAGATATACAAGAGAAGACCCCAAATGTAGACAGTACTGAACGCTACATGGGAAGCATTTCCTATACACATCTACCTGTAATAAAGTTTTCTCTATATGTTAAGCAGAGTAGGAGATTGCAGACAGAACAAACAAAAACCATAGTTGACCTTGGGCAAATGAAACCACTGAATAAGGGGCCCCAGTTTTCTTCATGGAGGTAGAGGCCATACATGTCTATGAATCTACATACCTAAAGAGAAACCTAGATATTTTGGGGGATGCATGACTTCTGAAATCACCCCTAGACCATGACTGTGCCTTAAAATACATAACTGGAACCCCCTAGTGTTCAAAATGGATTTTCTGGTGTGCCGTGTGCCTCTGTGATGTCATGGACACATGACCCTCCATTACCAACACGTCCCCTGTAGGACTAACAATAGCAGTGTCTTCTCTAGCCAGTGTGACAGCCTTCATGACCTTTTGTCCATCATGCTGATAGCCAAAGTGGGCAAACCAGAGAGACAACAGGGAAACTTGCATGAAGTGAAGCTCTTGTGACCCAGAAAGACCACAAGGAGAAAGAAAGAATTCACCTCTAGAACCACAAAGCATCATAATGAGTCTGCAAGCATTTCTGCTGGCTTCGCCCATCCAGCCTTCTCGGCCTCTGCCTTTTTCCCTTGGCTCAAGCCAGAGCTGACTCTGGGAGATAAAAACAGTTTTCTCAGAGTCCCATCACTCGATGCGACATAGGTAACAGTTCTTCCCATCAAACAACAAATCCTGGGTTCAGATGCCCCACCTGTACCGTTTTCTGAGAATCATCTGGAGCAAACCAGGATAATGTAAGATTGGGGTACGCCTGACTCTTCTCAGCTGCCACCTGCATGGCTGCTCTGTGAAAGCAGTCATAAGAAGTGGACTCAGGGAAGTGTGTTGACATAGTTATTAAGATCTTGGCCTTTCGAGTTGGAATTAATGACTTCAAGGATCAACTCTCTATGAGGCTGGACCAGTTTCCCTACCCAAGTCTTAACTTTATCACCTGTGAATCAGGGATGATGGAGTTGGTGTCAGACATGCTCACAGGCCAACCCAACAAAGTCAATCCCTTACCGAGACCCTCTTTCCAGGTTATCTAGGTTGTACCAAGTTAGCAATTAGAGAAAAACCATCCCAATGGTGATGATAAAGACACCCCCCTGGTAGGATTCCTAAGAAGGTGAGCCACAGCTGCACCCCAATCACTGCATATACTCGGTACCCTGATTATGCTAGCACCTCAGTTGTCTGTAGGTTTGCCTGCTGAGCACTGCTCAGATCCAGATGGCTCAAGTTCAGAGACCCTGACCTGGGATCCAGCAGGTGCTCTGCTCACTGCTTTCCTTCTCTTTGACATCCCCGCCCTGCCTGTGCAGATGGCCAAGTGTGGACTTCACGCTCCTGCACCGGCATTATAGATTAGAGGGCCAGCAAATACTGCTCCACCTGCATCCCATCTCTGTGAATGTCTCTGACATTTTGCTGAACACAGACTCCCAGTGTGCTTTTGTTCCTGGAAGCCAGCACCTGCAATAGTAGGCTAGTAAATATTTAACAACCATTCCTGTTTAGTGCGAGGAGGAAGTCCTCGTTTAGAACACTGGTCAATTTCCCCCTGGTGTAAGTACTTCCCACAATGTTATTTTTTTTTTCAAGATACCCACATCACACCATCTAGCTTGCAAAATTTCTACTTACCATCCAGTTCCCACAGCCATTACAACCCAAACACACCAAGGACACCTGTATCTCTCTTTTACAAACACTGCATTCAGGCTGCCTAGCTTGGCTTTGTTTGTAGTTAAGGATTTTGGGAGTATATCCCTCTACCCCAACAGCTCTGATCCCAAAACTGATGAGTCAAAGGTATGAGTACTCATGAACCCTTATTCCTGATGGACTCATTGCTAATGTATGAACTTGACATCTTTAGTTGGTCCCCAAGGAGAAGAAAGCCAAAATAATATTGGACTTGCTTGATACCAAGCTATTCTAAGTCACCTCCCTTCCCAGACTTATCTGCTTCTCTACTGCGTTTCTTAGAAACTCTGCTAAGAAAGCAAGACACACAAATTCTCTTTCCAGGGCCAACTTCATGGGAAGACACACAGCAATAGGTAAGTCTTTTGGGGACTGATTTCTGTTAAGAAGGTCTGTGGCAGTTAAAATGTCCATAATAAATTATAAAACAACACAAGAATGCTTATGAACAAATCTTCTTTGACTAAAATCATAACTTAATTTTCTTTAAATACACAATGAAAAAATCCCAGAAACATTGAAAATAAATGTGCCACAATAAGGAAGCATTTAACTAAAATATAGCATATCAAAGAGGAGAGATGTGATGCGATAATTGAGAAGTGACTATGTGAAATTTATGAAATGACAGCTGTCTCTGGAATGGCAAAAACAGCACAATGTATAGTTATTGCATATAGAATTACATAAGCTACCTCATGATGATTTTAAAGCAGGATCAAAAATATGCATTGGGTGGCTTATCAAACAATATAAAAACTAAATCAACAGCTCAAAGATGGATGCATGAGGAAGATTTAGAGTAGCTGAGGGAATGTTTTCAGAAGGAACATTCTTGACCTGGAAACCTTGAGAAATTTTCTTTCCACTTAAAAAATATAGTTTTGTATATATTTTGTCTCCATGCAAGTATGTGCCCAGGGAGCACAGAAGAGGGTGTTGGGTACCTTGGGAATGAAGATACAAGCCAAGTTATGGGCTGCCAAGTGGGTGGGGAGCATGGTAGGACACAGGGAACTGGAGAAGTAATGGATAGAGAGAGCTACATCCTGATTCAGAGATAAGAGAGGAGAGAGAGAGAGAGAGAGAGAGAGAGAGAGAGAGAGAGAGAGAGAGAGAGAGAGAGAGACTGGGCTTGTCAGTGACAGGCTTCCTCCAATAAGGCCACACTTCCTAATCCTTCTAATCATTTCAAAGATTTGCACTCTCTGGTGACTAATCTTTCAAAGTCTATGGAGGGGGGTCATTCTTATTCAAACCACTACATCCTCTCTTTTCCTTTCTTATGTTCCAATTTTTAATGAAGTGAGGAGAACCACTTTGATAATAAAAACCATTTTGATTACTCAGTTGAATTACAACAATGCAATGTGTGTATGTATACACTCAAACACACACACACATGCACGCATACACACATGCACACACACTGAAATGAGGATCTAGAAAAGATAGCTCAGTTGATATAGCTTACTTGCCTCACAAGTAAGAAGACCAAGTTTAAACACAGATACCGTAGAAAGAAAAGGCTGTGTGTGGTAAAGATATAGGCAGATCCCTAAGGCTCATTGGTGAGCTAGTTCTGGCCTACTTGGAAATGTCTAGACCAATGAAAGACACTGTCTCAAATAAAAACAGGGTGCACAGTGGGAGAGGAGTAACACACAAGGTTGTCCCTGACCTCCATATGTATGAATATACATGTTGATATTCATCCATATAAACTTGTACCTGCACATACGTGTACAACCACACAGATGTGAGTGAACCCACAGGCGTGTACACTCTAGCACGCCACACACACACACATACACACACACACATAAACACAAAGGAGACCACTACTCTTCACTCTCCTCTTTGAGTTTTTTCTAAGGAAGGCTAAAGTCACAGCTGTGTCAAGGGAGGGCGGTGTTCAACCTCACAACAGTCTGCCTCATGTGACAACTGTCCAAGCCACAACGATGCTTCAGCTGGCACTTCAGCACCAGCAAAATTAGCTGGGGACAGCAGCTGGGCACCGAGGTGTGCAATTCCGAAGCAAGGGGATTCAGCACTCAGCTTATTGGAATCCAATTCAGCTTCCTTACTGTTTACACCATGCATCTGAGGGCTTGCCAACACCCATCTTGGAAATCAAATTTCTTTCCTAACCGTGGCTGTTATATTCCTTGGGCTTTAGTCCACCGTCTCCAGCTGAATTTTGCTCTCTAATTGCAGCATGTCCTGGGAACTGTGCACTTGCTGATGACAAGGTCACTCAATGAAGACCCACTGATGTACCAACTAGTACATCTTCCTGCAAGCAACCCTTCATTGATAAATGTGAAGGAATGACTAGGGCACCACAGGAAACACCCCCTTCTTCTTCTGTCACCTGCTATCATCAAACAAACAAACACATCACACTCACACTGAGAAATACCCACTCATACACGCAGGGTGGCAGTGTAAGGTGTAAATTTCAATGGCCATTACCATTGAATGTATGTCTGATGACAAAGATCATATGATTTCTCACACTTGAAGCATCAAGAGTTAATATATAAGTACAGGGGTTGGCTCGCTGGCTAAGAGAGTTTGCTATTCTTCTTGCAGAGGATCTGGGTTCAGATCCCAGCTCACCACTGCTGCACTCGTAGGCTCAACCCACTGTTCTGGCCTCTATGAGAACCCACATGCATATAGCATATACATAAACAGATACATGCACAGAAATAAAATAGCACACTATCAAAGTGAAAGAGGACCTGTGTAGGAAGAAGAGGTCTAAACAGAGGGGGATGGGAACCAAAAGGGTAATTCAGGGAATAAAGAGAGAAAAATACAGTGTGGCTCCCTCCCGCATGCAGCTATATATTACAGAGTCTGTTTATATAATGTACACAGATGTATGTACACTCAGGGGCAGGAAGGGAACCTGGGGGGGGGGAGGCACGGGGAGCGAGGGAGCAGGAAGGGTAGGTTATAACACTGTCACCTCCCAGTGTCTGCAATGTGAGGTTCTGTTTGGCATCAAGAAAGGAGCAAACATCCTCCTCTTCCTCCTCTTTTCCTCACACAGAGGGCAGGATGCCTTTTAACACCCCGTCTCCTAACGCCTGAACATACAGTATCTACAAACCTGCCATCTGGCTCTTTCTTTTCCTGATGAAGCCGTTTACATTTCCCCGACATAATTAGCATTGCAAGGCAACTTGTCAATATTCTCTTCTGCGCGGCATCAAATCAGTTTAAGTATAGCTGCAACTTTGATGGTGTATTTGTTGCAGTGTGCTTTCAGCGCATGGTGAGGGATAATTACCAAGGAGATTATTACATGGTGTTGGGTTAATTAAATATGATAAAGCCATTTGCCTGTGACATGATGGGCCTGTTTCAATCTAAACGCTGTAAAATGGTCAGACTCGTCGAAGACAACACGGTGACCCTATAAAAAGCTTACACCTAGCCGAAATAGATTCCTGCTAATGCTGTTTCAGAGGCCGATGCTCGATTTCGATTTTACTGGCTGTCTTGCAAGATGTCGTTACAGGGATCGCTCTTCAACATGTGTGCCCAGCCGTTAGGAGAAAACAGGGAGTATTCAAGTTCCCCCCTTGAACTGTGAGATGCAAAATTTTGAAGGTGTCAAAGGAGTGGTTGATATCCTTGGTGCTGATATCCACTGACTCTGTTGCAATGACAACTCTTGCTGGCTTGGGGAGGTAGGAAACAGTAAGAGGTCAGAGTGCTTGAGGAGGTGACATGGTCAGTAAAGGCTTGCCTTGCAAGTCCGAGAACACAACCACACAAAGAAGCTAGGTAGGATGCTGGACCCTTATGACATCCGTGATGGAAGGTCTCCACAGCTGGGGACCCGGAGCTGAAGGGCCAGCAAATCTAGTCTTCTGGACGACATTTCAAACTAAGAAGAGACTCTGTCTCAAACAAAAATGGAAAGGTCCCCAAGGATAACACCTGAGGTTGTGGTCTAACCACAGACACAGAGCTGCATGCACACACCCCAAACATGTCCACACAGGAACATACATACGCACACATGCCCTGTAAACACTTCTGTTCTCCATCTTCAATTAACATCTTGTTGACCACAAGCAGCGTTAGGCTAGAGGTCTCATGGACAGCCCTCCTTTCGCTATGGAGTTTGAAGAGGGAAACAGGAACGAGATAGGCATCAATACTGAACAACATGCTGTCAAATGCCTACTAAACACTTATGCATATACTCATAAATTAGCACTATCTCAACCTTGGTCACAGATGCTTCTCTTTGCAGCATGGTGGTTAGTGCAGAGACTAGCGATTGTTATAGTGCTGAGGACAAGTGACAGCTGGGTGCTCAGCCCTCAGAATGAGACACCTTTATCTCTCCCCACCATACACACACATACATGTCCACATATACACACATACATAAACACATACACATGTGCACACACATATACATATACACATACAGACACACACATACAGACACATACACACATATACATACATACACACACACATACACAGGGCTCAGGGAACATCAAAGCAGAGGCAAATATAAGAGCCAGTGGACAGGGAAGGTCACAGAGAAGTGCTGTCTTCTGGGTATGGCCTGGCTACTGCACTCAGGAACTCACAGGCAGCAGGTGTGGTGCCTGCACAAGACCTGTACAAGACAAACCAGTCAGGATTCCCTTGTGGACTGGGACAGGCACCTGCTACCCACCCCTACCTAAGGAGCTAAAAGGAACCGATGGCTGCTGGGCAAGCAGAAGCTCTTTTTCTTCAGGGCATGGCGTGGTGTTACCCATACTCCACTGCGGTGGGTGACCTCTCGCCACTGTGCGCACAGGTGGCACCCACCAGGCTTAGTGGGTCATAAAAGCAAACAGGCACCAGCATCCAAACCACTGCATCCTTTTGCAGACCCAAGAGGCACCTCCCACCATGAACTTCAGTGGATGGTGTCACACTGTGAATGGAACGAAAATGTAATACATTTCCCATTCCAGGGGCCGCCACGTTGACAGGCAGACCTGTTGCCAAGGCAGAAATGATCAATTCAGTCAAATACACAGTAAGTCCGGGTCTCAAAATATCGATAAAACTAATTGCCGCAATGATGGCCCAGGTGAGAGTCACCATTGGCAATTAGCAATATCTATCGGCGCCTCCTGCCTGTGGATCACAGGAAGGAATTGGGTAAACAAACACCTTATGAAATGCTGTCCCTGTCGATGGGGAGGCATTGACTTGTCACTCAGCCTAGAAAGAGAGACATATGCTGGATGAGAGTGTTGCATTCCCCTCAGCCATGAGAGGTACCTATCTGTTTGCTTTGCATTTCGACTACTGACACGCAGGAGTGACTGCTGGCCACAGTTCCCCTCTCCTGGATGTCGTGGCTCTCCTGGACCACCAGCCTCAACCTTTCTCATTTTCTCCACTCTTGACTGGTTCGGCACCAGCCCCACCCCCATGCTCCTTTCTCCCGAAGACTTCAGTGAAGAATCAAACACCACCAACAAAAACCCAGTGGACAGAAGTCAGCTTAGCTCCCAAAGCAGAGCGAATGTAGCAAAGCCAAGAGGGTCCACACTAGCTGACGCCTGGAGGAAGGGCAGGATATAAAAAGTAGGTGGAGATGAGAGAAGAGTTAGAAAGTAGGAAATAGATGCCCTGATCTCAGGAAGTAAATGCCAGACATGGTGAGCACATTGGGCTCTAATGCAGCGAGTCTGCCATCCTAACAAGTCCAGACAGAAGTATGACTCAAATACAGCAACGGTTTCCACCAACTCAGAAAGAATGCTGGTTCTACAATATGGGTTAATTATACGTATCACGGAATGACCAAATTTCTCCATGAAAGACCTGTGCCACATGGCAACAGTTTGGCTGCCAAACTCTAAAGCAAAGCTCTCTTGGCTGGGGGGTGGGGTTACTTTGGGGACTAAAGGGTGGAAATAAACTGAGACAAACTCTGAGGGATCTTTCAGATGTGAGAGACGTCTACATCCTAATAGGTGCCTGGGCTCAATGTGTGTGTGTGCACTTAGAGAATTCAGTTAAGATTTATGTATCTCATTGTGTCAAAAGCTCATATAAGAAAAGGAAAATATCTCAAGATTGGATATTCATATCTACCGAATATGCATGGGGGGACACTTAGAGGAAATATACAGAGGCTTCACATTCAAAATGGATCATGCTAAGATCAGCTAAATTCATGGGTGGACAGAGACATGATAAGGCAGGAAGAGCTGGGCATTGCTGGTTGAGTCTAGCTGGTAGATAGTAATGCACTCTGCTAAAGCTAACTTGCCCTGGGTGTGAAGCATAAAATGCTGTGCTTTTACAACTCTAATGGACATGGATGGACCGTCTTGCTTTTATCTGGGCTGTGGCAAAATACCCAATAAAAACAACTTTGGGAGAGGCTGAGGCTGGAGAGATGGTGCAGCAGTTGAATGTTTACTGCTCTCGCAGAGGATCTGAGTTCAGTTCTCAGCCCCCAAGGTGGGCAGCTCCCCACCACCTATAACTCTAGCTTAAGGGGAGCTGGTGGCCTCTCCTGGTTCCTGCCAATACCTGAACATAGGCATACAAGCATGCACGCACATGCACACACACACTCATGTGTGCACGCAAACCTACCTAAATAAAACCAAGACAAATCTTTAAGAGTACATTTTTTTTTTAAAGAGAGTAGAGGTTTATTTGGCTCGTGGTTTTAGAAGGTGCAGTCTACTGTGGCAGACAGGCGTAGTGAGCTCACTCTTCAGTTGCAGGAAAGAGTAATGAAAGTTCCTTGCTTGAAGGCTAGACCAGGAAATAGACAACACAAGCCAGAAATGGAGATCAGTGTCACCTTCAAGGCTCACCCCCTAGTGACCTGTTTTCACCAGCTACATCCCACATCATAGAGGGCCCATAGGCTCTTAAAACAGCATTGCCAGTCAGGGACCAAGTGTCCAAACCCATGACCCTGGTGCGGGAGGGGCATTGTGTATCCAGCCCATAATGTTTTATTCTCACAGACAAAAGGCATCTCACATATTGCACTAAGGAATTCTGAGGAGGAACTGGATGAGATTTTGTCACATGTATTAGAAAAAAAAGTAAGAGAATGGTACAGAGGGAAGACGACAGGCAGAGCGACTGCCATTATTCTGTGTTGATCACGGCCATATGTCAAGCATTTGGCTATTTGACCCTACAAGAGTAGTCCTATGTTGAAGCAGGTGGACTGGTGATCAATAGGCCCTGGCTTTCCATGGTATCATTTGCTCCCCAGTCAACTACAGTCTGAAAACATTAAATAGAAAAATCTAGAAACAAATCATTCGTATATTTAAATAACGTATTCCTTTGTTTTTATTTTAAATCTTGTGTAAATGCATTTGGGGGCTGGGCGTGTGCACACGAGTGCAACACCAGTGAAGGCCAAAGAGGGTGGTGGATCCTCTGGAGCTGGAGTTTGAGGTGATGTGAGTGTCTGATGTGGATGCTAGGAACTGAGCTCTGGTCCTCTGTGAGAACAGTGACCACTCTTAACTGTGGAGCCATCTCTCCAGCCCCTTGAATAGTCTTCATTCTATTGTTCTAACTGCTCTACTTCATTGTTAGTTACTGTTGGTCTCATACTATATCAAATTCATGAATAACACTTACCATATATCTATATTATGGGTTTCATACTTCTTGAGACAAGAAGGGACAACTGTATTGGTAGGACCAGAATTTTGCTTGGGGCCCACTGATCTGCAGATGGCATTTTTGTTCATTGCTGCAACACTCTATAGCTAGCCTTGGCAATGCACAGTATTTCTGAGAGCCAGGTTACTCTTCTATTTTCTTCCAAATTGAGAGGTAAGTTTGAATCGTTCAAAACAGCAGTAACTTAGTTTTGAATTTATGAGTTTTGCAAATTATTCTGCATGGACCATGACTTAAATCCCATAAGTATTCTGATGTGGGAGTGTCATATATCAATCTGTTGATTTTATTGGTTAAGCAATAAAGAAACTGCTTGGCCCTGATAGGTTAAAACATAGGTGGGAGGAGTAAACAGAACAGAATGCTGGGAGGAAGAGGAAGTGAGCTCAGAGAGACGCCATGCTCCCCTCTTCCAGGCACACGCGATGAAGCTCAGACCCAGGATGGACATAGGCTAGAATCTTCCCGGTAAGCGCACCTTGGGGTGCTACACACATGATTGGAAATGGGCTTGTCCAGGTGTGAGAGTTAGCCGAGAAGAGGCTAGATAGAAATGGGCCAAGCAGTGTTTAAATGAATACAGTTTGTGTGTTGTTATTTCGGGCATAAGCTAGCCAGGCAGCCGGGGTGCTGGGAACACAGCCCCGCCACTCTTATTACAACAGTATTCCTTGACACTGTATGCTGGTATTTCTCAGAATGCTGACTGCTGTTGTAGGCTGGTGGTAGCTAGGGGTCTGAGCTGGTGTAGAAGGGGTTTTGTGGTGGGAACACTTCCTTCTTAAGTTTGGCATCCAGACACATTGTCAAAGTCTGTATGTTCTCTATGAAGTTCAAACACAGGCATCACACAGACTGGTATCTGATCCACAATTTCCAATAACAGGTGACTTTATAAGAAGTTCATTTGCATCTGTGGAAATCTCTGCTCTTGTATAATAGGGATAATTTGAAACAATTCTCAAGGCGTTATGAGGAGAAACCAGTGTTGGGGAACGCACAGGCTTGGGCCTGTGGAAAAGCTGGGTGCAATTTTATTTCTGTCTCCCTCTTTCCCCTGGCACACAGAAAGAAATGGCAGTCAGAGAGCTGGACCGTGAAATACTCCTCAGAGGTATGTTTAACACCAAGAATTAGCAATTAGACCTCCCCAAGAATGCCTTTCCCGGGAGAAGCTCACTGTATTAAAATTATACACTTACAAAGGCAATTATTCTTCTCTATGCCACCCGATTTCCTCATAATAAATACCCGCTCACAATATAGGTCTCTGTTGGTGCTGGCATCATCAGAGCCCACCTAGGCTGGGAGAAAGGGGCTGTCGGCGGGAGCCGTTGGTAAGCATTCAGTCAGAAACAATATGGACTATGATTTTTGACAGTTAAAATAGAAGGAGCAGGGCATGAGCTCCATTTGAGATGTTTAATGCTGGGCACTCAATGGAAACCCTTTGGATTGAGCTAAAGATGAGGAGGCTTCTGACTAGATGCGTAAGTAATAGCAGGATCCTTCCGAGGGGACCCTTGTGGTTCCCCCAAGGGTTTCTTGTCTTTAATAGGAGTCTCCGTGGGGGCTCAACTGACAGAATTCTGACATCCAGAGTCATTCAAAAGACCCCAAGGCGCATCTCTTTAGAAAGAGGAAGAAATAAGCTAGGCATTGTGATGTACACCTGTAATCTCAACACACAGGAGGTAGAGACAGGAGGATCAGAACTTCAAGGTCATCCTTGGCTGCACAGAGAGTTCAAAAACCAGCCTGGGCTACAGGGGACCCTGCCTCACAATAAAATAAAATAAAAACGAAGAAGGAATGCATCCTTCAGTCCGGCCAGCTGCATCCATAAACCGTTCATAAGCCATACGAGGGCCTCTGTGAAGGAATGAACGAATGACGTGAGACTGCACATGGCCCAGCATCAGGACCAGAGGACATGGTCCAGCGAACAGAATTGACTCCAGATGACTCCCACGCTCACTCACTATTCAGCGCACATTTGCAGAGCACATACTCAAGTGCCACGCAGGTGGTGAGGCACTTAAATGTGTCCTTGGAATAAAGGATGCAGCTTCCGTGATAAAGGAGGCGTGTCCAATATCCGCATAGGGGAGCCTTCCCTTCCTGCCTCTTCCAGTTTTGTCCCCCAATGAGGAGACTCTTTCCTGGGAACAAGGAAGAAAGGGAGTTCCTAGTAGATCAAAAAGAGGATGGAGGATGGAGGATGGAAGAGGAGTAGAGAATCGGTGACATTCTGCATGCCAGATGCTGTGTTGTTATTTTAGGGATGTGGTGGCACAGGGGACTTTTACCCCTGGTGAGACCAGGCTTGCAATGCGCGGAAGTGTCCAAGAACAAAGTGTGTGCCCAGCACAAGTGGCAAAAGTCCAGGGGGATCTTTGATTGATATTGAGTGATGCCTGTGGATGAGAATGGCGTGCGATCAGATTCCAATCCGAAGCTGTGACAGGCCACGGGGATCTGGGGAGCGAAGTGCATGCGTTCCAAGCACTAAGGCCAGCCAGTGCAAAGGTTCTGCAGAGTACCTGGCATGTTCTAGAACGAGAGAGAAGGCAGACACAGCTGCAGCCCCATCCGTCTGCCTAAGTGAAATCCGCAGAGGTCAAGGTCTGCCGCCTCTTTCTTACACAGTTGTACTAGGGATGCCAAGCTTTGTACGTGAAATCCTAGACAAGCCTGTGCTTGTATACGAGAGATAATTATTTTCCCTCAAAAAAAAATCTTTTCCCATCACTCCACAGCAATGACCTGGATGAGAAGGGTAAACAGTTAATCCCGCCTCCCCCTCAGGACGTTCCTGAGAGACTACTGATGAGAAAGATGTGTATACATGGGAGCAAAGTGAACAAAGTATCTGCCTCTTTCTCCAGCACATCTCCTCCTTGCTATCAGCACCCAGGTCCTGGCTCAGGGCTTCCAGGAAGTGCCTCCCTCGTGTCCCCCTGATGTCCATTGACAACCCGTGGACTTCTATGTAACCTACAGAACACAGACGGCCACAGAGAAGTACAGAGATTCTGAGCTGAGACTCAGGTTGCCAAGACTGGGAAAGTTGAGGTTGGCTTGAATCCTTAGAATTACAGACTCCGGGGTTTATTAAAAAGCACCCTCTCCCATATATTTTCTATTAATTCTCTGTGGTGGCTCCAGCTAGGTTCTGTGCTTGAGAACTGTGTGAATTAGGAGATAATATTTTAGAAATTCATGAGCGTGCTTTGTGCCAAAAAGTACAAGCTTAAATAATTTTCATTTTACGAAATGTACATAACGATTTTGAGCTAATCCATTCTAATGGCACTGAGCTCTTGGAAGCCTCGTGAACCAGAGTATTGGAGAATAAATGGGAGAATTCTGGACATCGTCATATTTGTCCTCTTCATGTGACCTTTGTGGGGGGTGCAGACAGAAATATACATAAAGGTTAAGTGTGGGTCACTCAGAGAAAAGAAGAGAAATGAGCCAGCCCAGGATCCTCCTGGTGCCCAGGTTCCTCTGTTCTGGACCCTGATTCCAGGTCCCTTCCCCCTTCATCTGATGCTGTTAGAATCCACCGTCCTTTACGGGCTTCAACTGCCATTTTTCTTTGCCTTTAGCCTTAACATTCATTGTGTCCATTTTGCCTGAAAGAACCCAGTATAAACAGAAGCCATATTTCTTGTTATCTAAGGCTACTATATTTTTATATTTCTTTCTATTTCAAGAAAAGACATAGATATGTTCCCATAAGTCAGGGGGGAAGAAAACCTTTTTAGGCATCACTTCCAATTTCACAGCTTTGAATCATTCTCTTTTTTTCTCCCTGTCAAAAATATGTTCCATTAAGCCCGGGACCTCACAACTTGGAAAAGCACTAACTTAAACAAATGGGAGTTGTTGAGATATGAGACAAAAGAAAAACATGTTTTTAAAGTGTTTGTGTGACTTTTAATCCCGTGCAGATCATGAGCACTTTAGCTCCCAGCTGGTGGGCTCCTTCCTGTAAATCATCCGGTGTGTCCCTGACAGGAGAGTGTGCACAGGAATCAGGGGGCTCCAGACAACGGACAAAGACTTAGACTTTCCACTCAGGTGGAAAGAATGTGAGGTGCTTCTTCACTCTGAGCTGGCTTGGAAGGTCAGGTCTTGGCTAGACCCAGAATGTGCTTGGCGCCTCAACAGTGTTCGGAGAAACGAACCGTTGCTACTGAGCCCAGCAGATTGCTGTGCAAGTCATGTGGAAATGATCATTGTGATTGGACCCCTCTAGACCCCGAGAGCTTTGTGGGAAAAGAGAGTGGAATGATATGGATTGGGGGGTGGGGTGAAGGAGGGGCAGAGATGCCTCATAGGTCCTGACGGATGAGTAAGAGCTTGCCAGCAAGCAAAAGGAAACCTCAAAGGTTGGTCATTCTTTTGGGGGAAGGTGGGTCTGGGATGGGAATGCCCCCCAGGTCCTTGGGTTTCCAGAGTGCCTGTGTCCTAGACTGTCAGAGGGAGGAGACTGAGCATGGTGATAGCCGCATACCGTCACCCTTCTACAGCCTGTCCAACACGGTGCTAAACACAGAAAAGCATTGTTTCAATGCACATGATCCCCGTTTCTCAGAAGAGGAAACTGAGGCCCACAGAGGCTAAGGAAACTGCTGGACTATCCGCGAGTCACCCTGACTCGGCAGGTTACGTTAAAAGAGACGGCCAATCTGTGAGAAATGCTTAGTGCAGCACCTGGTCTGCGTCACAAGCGTAACAAACAAGACTGTTGGTGCGATCACAGCAGACCAAACTTGGGAATTAATGCCTCCCCTGCCAGGCGACAAGATTTTCACATCCTCTTCTTGGGAACAAGGGGCCTCCTCTTTGCCCTACTTCCTACATTTTGTCCATTTCTAATCTGTAGACAACACCCATTTACCTAACCAATGGGCTCTCAGTCAAGTGTCTCAGCAACAAATGGAAGCAATTCACCTCACAAGCTGCCTCTTCCAGACCATTCCTGGACAGATCTCCTCATCAAACACTAGGAAGTAAGCTGGCGGATGCTCCTTATCTTGAAGAGACCATTCGCTCCCCCACTTCCAGCCCTCATTCAAGCAGCCCTGCTCTCTCCAGTTAGAACCTTCAGCCGTGTATCTTCTCTGTAAGGCAGGCGCCATCCAACCTTCAAGGTCTCTGGCCTTTCTCTCTGCTCCAAGGCTCACATTCCCTTCCTTGTGCTTAAGCCACTGGCACAGCCACAGCGCCATTTGAGTGTGTGAAATATTTAACAAGACACACAATCAGAGGAAACGCTTACATACCAGTGAGCTTCCAGGACATGAATGGCCCCTAAGGGTCAGTCCTGCCACAAGGGAATCTAGCACCATCGTATTTTAGTTTGTTTGGGCTTTTTCCCATAACTTGAAGTTAGAGACATTCTTCATTTTAATCATCAGCATATGTCAGAAAAACAGACGGTTGGACGAGTGAATGGATGGACAGATGGATGGATGGATGGATGAATGGATGGATGGAAGGAAGGACAATGGGCCCAAATGAATAACAGACCATAATGAGAAGATAGTAACAAGATAGTTGAAGTGATAAATCTAAACTTAAAGTTTTGAAAACTTTCAGAATTTTTTTTCAAATCTTCCCATCATGAAAGACTAATCTGAGAAAATACTGTCATAGGAAGACACAATGTTTGAATGAGATCACCTCCTTAGAGACTCCAAATTAATCCTATGTGCCCCCTACCTAATCCCATCACAACCAACTGTAGTGGCCCTCTTTGTTTTCATATCTAGAACAGAGAATGAGGTCAGAAAAGAAAACCTAGCAATGCTCTGTGCCTGTGAGCCCCGTGAGAACTGGGGTCACATCCCACGTGGGTGTCACTGATCCTATGCCAGTGACAGAGAGGAAAGAAACCTGGATCATAGCTTCAGCCCGTGGCCGACTACCAACCTCTGCACCTGTGACCAGATGATTTGGTGAAATCCAGCAAAGAGAATAAATACTCTACCAGGTACCCTAAGTCAATGTATGAACCCCTGTGCATCTAGGAGTCTATGTGCAACATTCACACATACCCACGTGCTCGCTCGCTCTCTCTCTCCCCTAAATAGTCCATTTTTTAATGGTTATATTAAGAACTTTGTAACTCTCTTGCTGGCTTGAGTTTCCACTAAAATACACGACTGCTCTCCCGAAATGTCATTTCAATTACAGAAACTCAATAATGAACCCCAAACACCCTCCCGTGCACCCTGTGACAAGCACTAGTTGAGGTTTGGACTTTTTTTTCTTATTAGGAATAAAAGGATGCACAGCAAATGAGGAGGCTTTTAGAGATCACCATCAGACGTCCAGCTACCAGAGGCCCGTGGGCAGCTGCTTGGCGTTCAGCTGGGTCATAATCAGAGAGAGAGAGCTGCTTAGAAATCTGTGTAGATAAATAAATAAGTCTTGCTCTAAAGATATTGATCCAGCTGCCCCAGAGAACAAACACCCCACTGCCTCCCTTTGTGCAGAAACTGAGCTCTGCCAGATACGACTCAGATCTAGGGAACAGTCACCTCTCACGAGGGACGTATTCCATCTCCAGGACATAGGGAGATGCTCCAGGTGCCATTTTTGACAGAGCCACAGGTATCTCCTGCCCAGAGTTCAGGCCCCAAGACAAACTCCAAACATCAATGTTTCCTCATGATATTCGCTCAGTCCTTCACTCGATCATTGTATATTCATTTATTCAACTGTGATTATTAATGCGGATCTGTTTCTGTGTGAGCCGGATCACCCAGGAGAAGCACGGGATGCTAACATTGATGTCTAAGGACTCTGGGGCAGAGGCGGACATGGGAAGTTCTTGTTGAACACTAAATGTAAATCTGGTGTGAGACCCAGGAGTCACCATGGACTTTGCTCAGTGTTGACAACGGTTCCGTGCCCATCCACATAGAGTAAACCACTGGTAGAGTAAGGATGCCTAGTATTCTCTTTCCCCTACCCTCTGTCCCTCTCCTCTCCTCCCTCTCTGCATGTATGCATGTGTATGTCTGTCTGTCTCTCTCTGTGTGTATGTCTGTCTCTCTGCGTACCATTCTTTCTGTGTTGTGTGTCTCTGTCTCCCAGAAATTAGGTCACACACACACACACACCCATACCTCTCTCTGCAAGTTGAGAAGCCTGCTGCAGCTTTGCTGTCTCCCAATCCTCTCCCCTCCAAGGCTACACACCCAATTGCCTCCAACCCAAGCCTACAACATCTAAGATGACTCTGAATTATAGCTTTTATCTTGTGCCTTTGTGTCGCATGGGATGAAACCACCTCACATCAAGAAACCCGTAAGAGTAAGAAACTGGCTTTGTTCTCCAGAGTGGAGGCTTCTTTCTCTTTGGGACACTGTCATGCTGTTCCTGGTGGCCATGAATCCTGACGAGGCTCTTGTTCATGATGCCTTAGCAATCTCAATAAATCTCTGAAGGGTCATTTATCTCGGTGTCATTGTTAAGAACTGTCTATCTTGTCTTTTGAATGTCACCAAGGGTAGAACGGTCCTGTTATCCCTAGTCACCATCCTTGTGGCCATTTCTTACCTTTTAGTTTAGGGACAAGTGGAAGAGTCAAGGAACCCAAGATAATATCCAACCAACTGACTCACAACATTTCCTCAGTCGCTATTTCATAAAAGGAAGATTTTGTGGAACTTCAACCTGTGAAGTGGATGGAGGAGGGAAGCCCCTGGATGAACAGACTGCAGGGTACCCAACATCTGACCACAGGCTCCTGTATCAGCGACCTAAATAGCTACAAACAGCTACTAAGAGAGACCCACAGGATCGGGGGTTCCTTAAGACACGGAGTCATTAGTCAATGTCAAGTTTACTAATCTGATAGCTGCCCAAGGTCACAGAGCTGAGGAAGATACAGTTTGCCTTGGCCTTCAAGTGTGCCCCTGCTATCTCAGTATGCTGATGTTCTGGCAGGAAGAACTACCTGGGAATGGGGAAAGAGAGAGTTTTGTTGGATGGTCCAGTTTGAACATAAAATGTTGCACACTTGGTCTCCAGCTGGTGGCGCTGTTTGAGAAAGTTATGGAACCTTTAGGAGGTGGAGCCTTGCTGGAGGAAGGAAGCACATAGCTGGAACGGGTCCTAGTTAATTATCTAGACACTTGCTGTTCTCTATCTCTGCTTTGTGAGTGCAGGAACAATGTCCTGCTTCTATCACGATGCGGTCCCTACAGTCAGCCCTACCCTTTTGGAACCATAAGTCAACATAAGCCGTTTCTCCTGTGAGTCATTCTTAGGATATTCTTATCACAGCAATGGGAAAGTAACTCAGAAGTCTTGAATTTGAGGATACAGTGGGGGACAGCCACATGACAGTACCCATGACACATGAAGTAATCCCATGCAGAGGTCTACAGCTAGCAAGAGAACTACATGGGCCCCTTAGTGTGGGGGCTCTCATGACACCGAGGATAAAGAATGACCGACACAAAACAAAAGCCTCCCAGCTACAAAGAAAAACCAGAGAAGAGATGTTGAGAGGGCCGGGTTAAAGATTTGGGATGCAGTCTTGAGATGAAAGATTTGGGATACAGTCTTAAGATCGTTTTGAGATGGAGTCTGATATTTATTTTGAATGATGACAACGTAGGCCATCCACAGTGGAGTCTGACGTGAGAGGAAAGCCCCTTCCTTTATATCAGTTGTTCCTTTATCTGTCCATGGCTCTTCTGTGTCTCAGCCGCAGGAGGAGAGGGATGTGAGATGTGAAGTCTATGTGTCCTGTTCCTGAGGGACCCTATTATGGTTTCAAGAATTTAATGAGCCAACTTGAAACACCAATTTTAAAAATGAAATTATTGGCACTAGTAATTAAATAACCTTAAAGCAGCAAATACCCAAATGCATCACTCTAATTATATTTCTGTATTTTCTCCCTGTGCCCATGACATCATTTGTAGATATCAGATCTATGTGGCAGAAATAATATAATACCTTGTTCTTGGCTGTTGTAGTCTGGGGGATCAAACCCAAGCCCTTGTGCCCACTAGGCAAGCGGTCTACCACTGAGCCACATAACCACACATCCCCCGACCTACCCCCAGCTCTGCATTCGATGATGTCACATTGGCAGCTTGCAATCAACCCTGCGGGATGTCCACTCTATGGAAATAGTCCAGGACTACAAACCAGTGCTTGCAGACCCCTGCAAGAAATGGCGAGGTGCCCCAGAACTCCACAGCATGCCTCTGGTTCGTGCTTTCAAGGCCTTGGTGGATTTTCCTGGTCTGTGCTCAATGAGTCCGTTTTGTTTGCCTTGTTTTGCTTTTTTTTTTTTTAACCTTGCTTTGGGAAATGTAGGCAGAGGTGTTAAAGTCAGAGCTTGCAGCCCTTTGGAGTCCCATTAGCAGACGGGGTTTGGCAAGATGGCTCAGTTGCTCTTACAGAGAACCAGGGTTCAGTTCCCAGCATCTACATCAGGAACCACATAATCACCAGGTCCAGGAGATTTAGTGCCCTCTGGCCCCGCCCCAGGTGCCTGTGTTTATGTGGTGCACATAAATTCACATAGGCACACACATACATATTCATAAAAATAAATACCTATTTAGAGTGAATCATGTTGTTTTAGGAGGCCCATGTTCAGTCCCCAGCTCCCACATCCAGCAGTTCACAAGCACCTGTAACTCTACCTCCAGGGTATTCCAACACAGACACATGCACACAAATACAGAATTAAAAAGAAAATACATCTTAGAGTTGCAACATCCAATCAGAAAAATGTGCAAGTGTCTATTAAAACCAGGCACCAAGAGAAGCCATTTAGGACATACGAGATGGGACAAGAGAATGTTCTAGACACTTGGAACACGGTAGGTAGGGCAATGAGAGAAAGAAGGTAACACAGGGCACAAGGCACCACAACAAAAAGGAGAGACTTCCGTTCTGGATTCTACCTTTTATCCTTCATCACCAAGGTCTTTGCACGGGGGTTGGCAGTCCCGAGAAATCAGTTATTAGCTCTATTACATCTGTAGTTATGAGTCTATTCATCGTGTTCACACCCCGGGCCATCCTATTTACATAATGAGAAAGAGGATCTGCTGGAGAGGAGGGGGGTGTTGACTGTCACCAGCCTGCCTTGTTAGTTGACACGGTAAATAACATTCACGTGCCAGGCTGCGGCTTCAGGGGATGTTCTGTTAATTTTTGTTATCATCTTGCTTCCCCCAATTTGGCGGTGGAGCTTTTCCTAGAGCCGTGCTGATGAAGAGACGGGCATTACCTCACGGGGCTTTAATGTGTCTGGGAGATGGATGGGACCAATCAGCTCCCCAGCTGAGTGGTGCGGGCCACATCCACTGCTTTCTCTGTATTTTGACCTGAGAGTATTTCCCAAGCTCAGGTGTGGGTGGGCGCAGATCTCTCGTCCACTCAGCGGCCCTGCCTACTGATCAACCTTAAAAGCTCCAGCCGGAGTGAGCCACGAACGATAAGAAAATAGACGTCGGATGGAAATGTAGGGTTCCTTGCTCTAAAAGCAGGCAGAGAGTTTTGACTTTCCCCGCCTCTCAACTCAATGTGGTGTTTTTATTTGCAACATGGAAAACCAAAGGGTAGATTGAGACCCCTCCCAGGCACCGGAGGTGAACTCATCCCTGACATAACCTGTTCAGTCTCAGAGCTCGGGTCCATGCTGGAGGAAGGGGCTGAGACATTGAGCTGGATGAAGGAACAGGTGGACAAGAACCACACAGTCAGGAAAACAGGGCTACCTATGAGATGAAGCCACAGATTCCAGGTTCAACCTCATTGTTCCATTAAACTTCATGTGTAGAACATACTTCAAAAGCATGTTAGGAATTTCAAGTTGATGACCACTGAACATTAATACTCTAAATACTGATGTGTCTTATAAATATTGTCATCATGCCATGTCCTCAATAAATGAAGCTACCTTTAATTGTAAACTCTTCTATGTTATCAGGCATGGTGGCATTTGACACAGACCACATGCATGTAACCATATGGGCTAAAGGTTGCAGGTGCCAAAAAGGAAGAAGGAAGCGCAAGAAGAAGGTGGAAAGAGGCAGGGACAGGACTGAGGGGACAGCTGGTTCCACGGTCTTGAAGACAGCTGATGCCCCTCCATCTCACCCCTGCTACAGTATGAAGCTTCTATATCTAAATGCGCACTATTTGAAGGCACCTGTTGTAAGTCATAGCATTGAATGTGCTCGCTACATATTTACTAAATACATGTTCTCAGCTACAACTGAGTCATGGGTATCAAAGTCTGTTTGCCTCTGCGTTGGGAAAAAAAGACAGCTTCAGCCAAGCACTTGATTGTTAACAAGCCCCAGGTGGATTCAAGGGAGACTGTCTCATACCGTTCTATCTGGCCCCCGTTGTCTGGAATGTTCTATCAGATTTTTTCCGTTCTTCTCATTATCACAAAAACAAAAGTATGTGATGTAAAGTCTCCTCTGTCTGCCTGAGACCTTCTTACCACCACAGTGAGAGGGAAAATGAGCTTGGCCTTCAGGCAATTCCTGGGCAGCAGCTTGGTTTCCCACTGGATCATTAACGTGTAACATACAGACCGGAAGTGGTTCCAACTTCTCCTATAGAGTCCATAAGAGAAAAATGCAGCAAGATCCCCAAGAACAGACAGAACACAATAAAATGCAAGAAAAAATGGAGTCTGGCAGTAATACACCCTTGGGCTGAGATCTGTGAGGCTGACTTTCCAAAAACAGATTAAAGAACAGACATCCTTCCTGGACATTGAGGAAAGTTCTGGTCATTTAGATCAAGACCCGGCTTGTTTACTTAGCAAGAAAGATATTCTTATTTCTGGCCAGAGGTCCCCTCACCATCTGCTTCCTGATTTCTGTCTATGACTGCCCACCAGACACTCATGCCTAGGAATTTCACTCCACTCGCCCTGTGCAACTGTGACTTCCAGAAATCGCACAAGAGAAGATACTTAGACTAAGAGCTGCCAGTGAGTACAACGCTTCCATGGATAGCTGGCTGACAGGGGTTGTTGAGGATTCCCAGTCCAAGGATATCTCATCCACGATGTCGAAATGGGAAGCTGGCTACCTTTAGTTCCATGTCTTCAGGAACAAGGAACCCTCATGCTACCATACCTTCATTCTTACAGTCACTGGGGGAAAAAACAATATCCAGAAGCTTCCAACAATATCTAGAAGCTTCCATGGGTCTGCCTGTGTGTCTGCTGGTGTAGGGATGAGGCGATGAAGGGATGAGGGGAAAGGGAAATGATAAATGAGCTGGAATAACATGGTCTTGGCAAGCCTTAGCTTACACACAAAGAATTCGAATGCATTAAACTCAATAAAGACGTGCGCTATCTGCTGGGTGAAAGCCACACACTAGAAAGTCCACGTAGAATGGCCTGACATGCACGGTACAGAAAGCGTGGTGGCCAACAAAGGCGTCCAGAGTCTATGTAGGACTCGCAGCGGTTTGGCTTTTGAGAAGGAATTGGCTATCATTATTCTACTTCCTGGGAGTGCCCTTGGGTTACTTATTTGTTGCCCAACAATGGCTCCCTGCGCCTCGCTCCTGTGCACTGTGCACCCATTGGCCATTTGGAGCCATCTCTTTCATCTGTCCCTTATTTGTCTTCTCCCAGCTGTGCCACACCGCTGACTCATTCTGAGGTCACAAACCAAGGGAAACAAAGCAAAGAAAACCAAAGCCGTCCAGGTTCTTGTTCACCCAGAATCAAAGTTCAATTCACAGAACTGCCTCTGCACTCCTGATCGCCAAGAGATGACTCAGGCCCATTTTCCCTGACAAATTGCACACACAATTAAGGGCAGGAACCATCATCTTGTCCTTGGAGTCAGAAGAGAAGGCGTGAAACACGCTCCAGTTAGCAAATCCATTGCCTTGTGCCGCAAAGGCCTCTTCCGGATCGGAACTCGGACAGGCTACAATAATGACAGTCATTTCCTGCAGACTTGTGGATCCAGTCTCTTTTCTTAGCAGTTGTACGTCACACGGTGGAAAAGCAGCCGGGCCTTTGGCAGAATCCCTAGCTGTGACATTAAAAAGCCAGTGAGTCACGTATGATGGTCCAGCTTCTGGGTCAGATGGTAGTGGGGGGGGCAGGGTTAAAGAGGACACAGGAGAAATCCTAGACCCACAGAAGACATTTTATCTGGACTTCTCTGTGTCTGAGAAACACAGGCAAAAGTCCGCAGACCCAAAGACGTAGTAAACTGTTTGCTGTGGACAAATGAAGAACTGAGTTTGGAACCCCGGCACCCCTGCTTTAAAGCTGCTGGGTGCATAAGGATATAATCTCAACACAGGGAGGATCCCTGGGGTCTGCTGGTCCACTAGCCCAGACAAATCAACCATCTGCAGGTACCACTGAGAGAATGGCTCACTTGTTAAGAGCACTTGTTGCTTTTGAAGAGGACCTGGGTTCAATTCCCAGCACCCTCATGGTGATTCACAGCCATCCTTAACACTAGTTCCAGGGGATTCATGCCCTTTTCTGACCCCCGAAGACACCAAACACATTCCCAGGATACATACATACAGGCAAAACACTTTGAAAAAAAAATGAATAAGTCTAATAAACACATTAAATAAATTTTAAAAATTTTACAGAAATGTGGGTATAGAGATTCGTTTTTAAGAAAAGAAGGTGGATTGGTTCCATAGGGACAATGATCAACAATGGCCTTTGGTCTCTGCATGTATCTCCATAAGCACACACTCTTACACACACACACACACACACACACACACACACACACACACACACACACACACGAGCACACAGAATATTGTCAGTTACACCCTGTCATCCTTGGGGAGGAGATCCAAGTAGAAAAGGCAGCCACAATGGTTTTCAGGATACAGACCTTGCTAGTATGCCTAAATCCCCAGAGTAGACATAATTCTCATATCCACACCATACAGACATTCAAAAATATAACAACACTTTAGAGACTCTAATTTGCAAATGAACTCAAGTCCTCTAGGATTTCTGTTTAAACAACCAACCTCTGTTTAGTTAGCATTGAGGCAATGGTTCTCAAACTCTAACCCGCAACATCACAGTGAGACTGTTCCACAGCCGCTTACTCTCCAGCATTTCCAATGCAGGGAGCCCCAAAGCCAACAGAGATTTACAGGAAGTCCTGATACTGCCCATGTAGGGGCACCACTTTGAAAACCACTCTGCGCAAAACCAAATACTCCTCTACATAGCTAGGGGGAAAAAAGCCCTTTCCTTACCCAAATGCTGCATAAGGAGAAAGCAGGGGTACCCAAGGGAGTCCTCGGGCGCTCCTGCCTAGCAGGTCTCTTGGGAATCTCCTTAAATTCCAATCCGAGTTCAAGAGGTTTAGGGCGGGGTCTGATGCCATGGTTTTCTGTCCATCCCCAGGTGATGCTGTGGGCCCTGGACTCGGATTCATCGCAGCTCCATCACAGATTCCATCCCCACTTGTCATCTGAGGGGAGGTCACTCCTCCACAGCGCAATATTTTATTCTGCTTATGTGGCCTGTGCTGCAAGCTAAGAGCCTTGTGTGGAGGGAGCATATTTTCAATTCTGAAGCCATTACATTTTTGATTGGAAAGTCCTTTGCAGAGAAGAGGGCTATATGTTGGGTTGTGGGTATAGCTCAGTGGAAGAAGGCTTATCTAGCTGCATAGACGGGTGTGGTGACACACACCTGTAATCCCAGCACTTGAAAGGAGGGAGCAGGCAGACTAGGCGCTCAAGGTGACCCGTATGTGTATACGAAGTTTAAGCCTAACTTGGACTACATGAGACCCTGTCAATAGACAGACAGACAGATAGATAGATGGTCATGTGAATTTAGCAATTCAACATATTCCTAGCATCTATTATTAATGTCTCCATGGCAGAGTTTTTACTATCAGAGATATAAAAGAAAGTGACAGGCTGGTCATAAACACAACAGTTACCCATTACACACGTATTGATTAGCTGGGTATGGTAGCGCGCACCTTCAAGTCAAGCACTTGGAAGGCAGAGGCAGGTGAATCTGTGTGAGTTTTCTGCCAGCCCGGTGATAGACAGATGAGAGACACACTGACGGTAGATTATTGACAGTCAGATAGGCACACATTCTCGAGAAGACTCATCTCTTAAGATTAATGAACTGATTTTATCTAATCTGTCTCTTGGCATTTCAAATAAAAAATAGTATTTGATAAAACAACTTTACTCCCAAATGAAAATTTAGAAGTCCTATTTCTACAAAAGTAACACGACTTTTTAAAGTCTTTGGTCTTTATTCTCAGCAGTTGGTTTGGGAAGAATTCTGAATTCATAAGGTTTCTCTCACTACCAATGATGAGGGGACGTTCTCAGCTTTCAGGGATACAAACTCTCCAGACGCACCTAGATCTTAAAGAACATGTCAGAGTACCATCCTTCCATAGTTTGTCATAGTGTGTCAACCTGACACACCTAGCAAAAGGAAATCTCAGTTGAGGAATTGCTTCCCTCATGTTGGCCTGTGCCCATGTCAATGGGGACATTTTCCTTTCTCTTTCTCTCTGTCTCTTTCTCTCTCTCCCTCCCACTCCCATCCTCGTTTTTTCTTTTTTTCTTTCTTTCTTTCATTCTTATTTCTTTCCTTCCTTCCTCCTTTCTTTCTTTTCCTCTTTAATAAATCTATTTATTTATTTATTTTACATCCTGACAGCAGTTTCCCCTTCCTCCTCTCCTCCTAGTCTTTTCCTACCTTCCCTCTGCCCACTCCCTCATCCATTCTTCCTCTGTTTCTATTTTTAAAAAAAGGTAGGCCGCCCATGAAAATCAACAAAACCTGGCATGTCAAGTTATAGTAAGACTAATCACCTTGCCTTGTATTAAGGCGGTACAAGCCAACCCAGAATGAGGAATAGGGTTCCAAAAGTCAGTAAAAGAGTCAGAGACAGCCCCAGATCTCATTGTTAGGAGTCCCACATGAACACCAAGCTACACACCTGTTACGTATATGCAGAATATCTAGGTCAGTCCCATGCAGACTCACTGGTTGTCAGTCTGGTGTCTGTGAGTCCCTATGAGCCAGGTCTAGTTGGTTCTGAGTTTTATTGTGGTGTCCTTGACCCCTCCAGCTCCTACAATCCCAGCTGAAAGACCTAGGTGACATTATCTTGATTGTTAACTGATGTGGGACAGTTTAGCCCACTGTGGGTGGTACCATCCTTATGCAGGAAGCCTGAGGGTATAAAAAAGGTAACTGAACAGGAGCCTTGGAAGTAAACCAGTAAGCAGCTTTCTTTACAGTCCCTGCCTTTGCCCCTGCTTGAGATCCTTCCCTGACATCCCTCAGCAATGATCTGTAACCTACAGGATAAAATAACCCCACACCATCACAGCAACAGAAAAGCAGACCAGAACACTTTCTATTTTAAGATGACCAAAGAATGTAGACACACATGTCCATATGCATGCAAGTACATGTATATGGATGGATGTGTATAAAGATATATTTCCCTCCTGTGTTGACAGTTATGCTTGAAAGTAGTTAATGCTGATAATCGTGTGATTAAGCCTGTGAATGGATACACTTTGGTGGTATCATCAAACATTGCCATAGTTTGGGAAAGCAGTTGGCAATCTGTATGCATGAGAAGCCCAGCAGTTGTTAACTGACTTGGCAATCTTACCTTACAAAATTACTTTGGGAATTAAAAAAAATATAAGACCGCATTGGAGCCTAGCAGCCTCATACTCCAAGGGAATCGGGGAGGAAAATCTAAGTTCTGTCATCTGAGGATGGCTGCTTACATTGCGGTTTGTTGATATATCTAAGGGTCACTGTGTTTATGAAGATGCAACTGTACACACAAAGGATATGCTGGAGATGGGCTCCGAAGATCATTTTAGGTTGCTGTTATTAGTTTGTTTTGTTCTTTTGAGACAGGGTTTCACTGTGTAGCCCTGACTGTCCTGGAACTCACTCTGTAGACCAAACTGGTCTTGAACTCACAGAGATCCACCTGCCTCTGCTTCCTGAGTGTTGCGATTAAAGGTGTGCACCAGCACCATCTGACCAATGATCATTTGTAATGGGAACATAGAGACCATCCTAAGGAAAAAAAAATCCATGGCTCTCTCAGGGGAGCTGTCTTATGAACCAATCACAGCTTCTGTTTTCAGTTTAAGGCTCTGTGGAAGACAGATGTTGAAGTCAGAGATTCTGGGGCTGGAGAGATGATTCAGCAGTGAAGGATGCTTCCTGCTCTTGCAGAGGACATGAATTCAAATCCCAACACCTGAGCCAGGTGGCCCACAACTTCCTGTAATTTCAGTTCCAGGGAATTCAGTGCCCTTTTCTGGCTTCCCTTGTCACTGCTTATACATGTAAACACACACACACACACACACACACACACACACACACACACACACACACACAATCGCTTTTAAAAGCAAGTTAATTGGAATTTGAATCTGAGATCTACCCCTTCGTAGTGTTCTGCTATCAGAGATCCTGCATCTCTGGTCTTAAAATTCTTCTTTCTCCTTGCTCTGTCCACTCCCAGCATTATCAATGAGAATCAGAGCTACTCGGTGCTCTTGGAAGCCGGCCCTGCTGGGTAAATTAGAGTGCATAGTGGCTTCTCTTTGTCACAGCCAAATACCCCAAAAAGGAAAAAGGTTTATTTGGGGCTTAGAATGCAAGGAGATAAAGTCCGTCACAGTGTGGAAGACACGGACGTAGGAACACGAGGTGGCTGACCATATTGTGCCTTCAGTCAGGAAGTGGAAAGCTGGCAGGAAGTGGGACTGGACTATCAAAATCAAGGCCTGTCTCTAGCAATCCACTTCCTCTGCTGAGGTTCCACCCCTAAAGGTTCCACAACATTTCAAAACGGCATTACCAGCTAGGGACCAAGTGTGCAAACGTGTGTGTCAGGGTGGAGCGATGTGAGTCAGGGTAGAGGGGGGACTTTCACATTCGAACCACAGCGAAGCGATACAACTGAATGTTCCTACATCCACTTTATAGCCTCTGCAGCTCAGGCAAATGGCCCAGGAAACCTGGGCCTCAGTTTCCTTTTCAACACCTTAAGGAGATAAATATCCATAAAATAAGACAGAAAGCACTTGGAGGCTTTTTCCACGTCACCTCCCACACAGGCAGCATTCAACGGCAGCCATTAGTGTCTGTCCAAGAGTCACAGGGAAAGGAGCTTCCATTTTTCTCCCTGTTGTATGGATCGAGGAAGTGAAGGACCCACTATTCTAGAAGGCAGCCTAGAGATGTATGCCTGCAGAGAGAGGGGTGTGATGCTTGCACAGATCAACCAGCACAACTGAGATCAGTCCATCCACTCCTGGGTTTAGAAAAATCACTAGCAGTCAGAGAAGCTATCCCAAACCCAAACTACCACCATCCACAGATAGGTACACACAGTGGTTCATTCCCCGGAGAGCAAGAAATGGTGCTTGTGAAAAATGACTCCAAGGGAGAAGAAATTAGAGCCCAGACAGACACCATTTTTCAGTGTTCACTATAATTACTAGGCCTTTTGCTTTGCTTTGAGGATTGGTCCAACTGGATAGTTGGCTGATGCCTTGAGAGGTAGCTGAGTTCTCTAAATAAAACAGAGGGGGGGTGTGCTATGTTGTCTTGTCAACTGAGTCCATGTGAATATGTAAGAATCTTCAGGTAAGGGGTAGAGGAGATTCAAGACATTCTGAGACAGAAGGTTCTCTAATCTCCATTAAGAAACTGCTGGAGAGAGCTGGGGAGATGGCTCTATCCTCAAGTCTTACCACCAAACCTAGCGACTTGAGTTCAATTTTCAGAGTCCACACAATAGAAACTGAATGTGGTGCATGCTTTCAATCCGAGCATTAAGGAGACAGAGACAGCCAGATCCGTGGGTCTCACTGACCAGCAAGCCTAGAAGATGCATCATGTTCCAGTGAGATTTTATCTCAATAGATCTAGGCAAACGGTGCATGAAAAATACCCTCTGCCACTCTGCCCTACACACACACACACACACACACACACACACACACACACACAAGCTATAGAAAAACCACACTGCAAAAACACATATTTTTCTCTTTTGTCCATTATTTTCTCTCACGTACAAGAGGAATGTGTCTCTGAGGTCTAAAAGGGGACTAATGCAAGCTAGATGGACACATTGATGTATGACTAGAAGGATATAAGGGCTTCAGAATCTATGCGCAGATCAAGATATGCATCTGAACAGCTGGCTCTTTTTTTGACCCGAGTATCCTATGTTTATGAATTAAAATGTTTTTCTTCTGAGAACAAGTACAGAGGAGGATTATGTTCTATTAAAGCTTTGGGAGAGAATCTCAGGGGAGGAGTATGAGACCATGCCCAGGGAGGAACACCACTCAACAGGTTTTCTATGTTCCTAGAGTTTATGCTGGCTGAAGAAAAGAATGCCCAGCCTTTGGGTGTGAGTTTCAACTTGTGTAAATGAATCAAAGATGTGTCTGTCCTTTATCTGTATGAAAAATCTATTCATACTGGAACAATTTTCTCAAACTTTGCAAATAATGCCTTCAAAAATACATGCTGTAAGCAGGAGCCCACAGTTATTAAAATACTCACTATGGCTCAAAACTAGTTTTTGCTCAGAAGATAAAGACACACAGCAAGCATCAGGCACTGAATTTTAGATTTAATTTTTTTTTCTTCCAAAGAAGATATCGGGCTAAGAAAAGTGAAAATGGGGGCTGTAGAGATGGCTCAGTGACTAAAATTCTCACAGAAGTAGCACAACGACCTGCATTTGGCGGCCCAGAAGCCATGTAAAATTAGCCATTGCTTACCCATTGCTGACCCTACCAGTCTCCATGGACAGTTCGAACCCAGAGGTCACACGGGTGGCCCTGGTGAAATGAAATGGGTCACAACACCAAACCAGAAGTCATGACTCTGGAGAAGAGACTTGCAAGGCAGACGGGGAACTGACAGGACGGAGGGAGATGAGAGGCGGAGGAGCGGTAACCTGAATGCATTACGCACGGGTTCGAAACTGCGGTGAGCATGGCAGCACTAATCTCTGTTACCCTGGGCCCAGGGCAGGGACAGGAGGAACCTAAACAGACCAGGACTTTCAGGTTCAGTGAGAGACTCTGACTAAACAAGGAGCTGGAGAGCAACTGAGGAAGACCCTCAATGTAGTCTCTGGCTTTGACATGCATGTACACACATGCACATACATGCACACCTATAAACACACGCACAGAGAAATAGCACAGGTGATAGACATATAGGCTTAATGGGCTAGTCTGTTGACAGGGTATAGATTTTAACACTCTGGTAATAAAGTTTTAATGATTACTCGCCTATGTATTTTTTTGTAAATGTGTAATTAGTAATTTCTCTCCCCTAAACATTTCGTGGTATCACTCATACTTCACTTCAGTGCCTGTTGGAATTAGGCCCATCAATTTATTTTTAATGGACTAGAGGAGAAATTCTCAGTATATCCTCGAGACTTCCAGGTTGCTCCCAGCCTTCCTCAGTGCGTGATGGATAGTTTCTATTTTAAAATATGGCGTTTGTTGTGATATCATTTAAATTACTTTTCTGCCAGGAGCATGCGTTCTGCCGAGTTACAATTATGCAAAGGGAAATTACAAATCATACTCCTACTTTATCTTCCTTTACGGTCCTTGTTGCAGCTACTTTTGCTCAGGTACAATTACGTTAGAGAAAACAAGATGCTGTGTGTGTATATTAAGAACAATCCTACACAGAGAATTCATTTTGGTTCTTGGTTAATTACAAGAGAAAAATGGAAACCAATCTAAAAAAAAGCAATACTTGGGACGCATAGCAGCTAGGCTCACATGGAGAGCTCTATGCCTAATCAATAATTTATTGTTTCTGCAACCCCACTTAATAATACAAGTCATCCTATCATAATTGCATGTTAAAAATACACTCAGATCTACTCACTCACTAAATGTTATACACGCTTATTGTAGCATATTTAGAAAACAGATAAAACACAAAAATAAATGAAGACCACCCCATCCTGTGTCCAGTGAAGCCAGACGCTGTCATGGATAACATTTTGCTTCATTTCCATCAAGTCCACATTCCTGGCTCCCAGAGGCCATAGATAGCAACAGTTTATTCAATTTTACAAAATTGGCATTGTACTACAGGTTCTGAATGTCTCTGATTTATAGATGTATTTCTATTTTATTGTGTGTGTGCATGTGTATGTGCATGTGTGTGTGTGTGTGTTGATATATGCAAATGATCATATGTACCCACAGAAGCCAGAAGAGGGAGTCAGATTCCCTGGAGCTGGAGTTACAGCCAGTTGTGAGCCACCTGACATTGTAGGTGCTGAGAACCAAACTGAGGCCCTCTGGGATGGCACCATGTGCTCTTAACCACAAACGCCTCTCTCCGTCCCAAACTTCTGGTTTATAACCTAATTCATTCATTGGAAAATATACAGTCAAATTTCTGCTATTTTATTAAGTACATTTCTTTGCCAAATGTCCTACCCACAACATGATTTATCTCACTTATCATGGGCTCTAAGAAAGGTAGGCTATTTCCATTCTCCCAATTACAAATGATGTTATAATCAATAAACCTCTGAGAACTTCTTTTCACATCTTTATTTCGCTTGATGCTTGATGAATCATTTAAAATCAAATTTCTGAGCCAGCACTCATGAGTTTTCCGAAGTATTTGTGAAAAAGCATGATAGGAATGTCTAAATGTTGTCCTCTAAATTCCCGTCCACGATGCCTGTGGCCCAGATTCTTGTCATACTGTTTGGTGTTTGCCGGTCAGTCTGTCTGTCTGTCTCTCTTTCTCTACTGTGTTTGTGTATGTCTGTACATATGGGTGTCTGTGCGCGCGTGTGCGGATGCACACGTGTGCATAGAATGTACACGTGTGTATACAGAAGTAGGGTCATGACGTGCTGATTACACCCAGCTGTGCTTATGTGTATCCGGTAAACCCCTATCACTGAGGAATTGCCTCTGCTCTAATTTCATCAGGCTAAAGAAACACACAATTTGTGGTCTGAAAAGCAAAAATGGCATCTCCTCTAGTGATTTATGCTTCCTCTATTCATGAAATCAAACATAGCTACCTGTGCTGTGGCTTTTTTTCCATATTAATTATTCCCCCTATCTTTCCCTCCCCCTCCTTTCCTCTTCTCTTTCCCTCTGGATTGGCCTCATATTATAGATCAAAGTTGTTTGGAACTTACTATATAGCCCAGGCTAACTTTAAATTCACAGCAATTCTCTTGCCTCGACCCTCTTAATCTTGTGAAAGCACTTTCTTTAAATATCCCCAGTTTAATCCAGCCACCCTGTCCGACAGCCGTCACACTACATGCACAGAGATCAGGCTAAATACAACAAATGACTGAGATCACATCCCAACTTCCTTCACAGTTCAGTAGAAACACACATACACACACACACATGCACGCACATGCACGCACACAGACACACATGCACAGATGTGCACACACACATGCATGCACATATGCACACACACGCATAGATCTATGCACGCATGCAAGCTCCCACACACAGACACATGTGGACATGCGTGCATACACACATGCACACACATACACAGATACATGAACGCCTAATCCCAACCTAGGTTTTAAGTGTTCTGTGGGTGTCTATACGTCTTGCCAAAAACCCACAGGCAAGAAGCAACAGAGAACTTCCCAAGAATCAGTGTGCACAGTGGAAAACTTGAGAGCTTGAGGTGACCCTGACAGACTGGCCACCCCCTGGGTAGGTGACAGAGGAAGGAGCCTTTCTGCCAACAAAGCGCCACCTGTGAGGACAGCACTGTGAACTCAGGGACAGACGAGGGCAGGATGGTGCACCCTGAGGGGCATTACGAAACCAGTCAAGCGTCGGAGCTAGATCAGTGGCAGCTGGGGACCCGGTGGCCTATTTCTATGGAGAGCATGGGCATAGTAAGTTTAGAGTTTTTAAAATAGAAAAGAAGGAAAGCAATACTTGGAGTCATTTGGGGAGCAAAAGTGAAAAGAGACTCATGTGTGCACACAAGTACAAATGTATATCAGTCCAGGGCAGCCACAAGATGCTGAACTTAGTTTATTTCATGGAGAGTGGAATATTTACTTGTAAAATCATAGGCACAGGAGAAGTATCCCATTTGAGGAGCTGTTCTGTAAAGAGCTTTAAAGCCATGCTGTTGTTATGAGACACATCGTTTCCCCCCCATTTTTCCCACTCCCCACGCCTACCATTTTGTCAGGTGACTTAGTCACAATGTACCCAGAGCAATGATGGCTTGACTACAAGTCCAGCTGTGGCCAGTGGTCAGAGAGGGATGTGCACTGGGACGCATCTCTAAAGACCAAACAGCAGTTTGTGTGTCCGTGTGACCTGCTGGGGAAACTGTAACCTCTTTCAGAGGTCTGAGGTCTCCAGAAGAAGGAAACAGACACAGTTCTGGACTGAACAAAACCCCCAACCTGGAGCTAAACCCAGCTGGGCCCATCCTAAATCAGCTAACTTCTCGGCCACTGAGTTAGGGTGAAGAGGGTATCCCTGTTCCACAGCATTGCCATGCAAAGGCTAAAGGATATACCTGTCTGTCCATTCCTTTCCTAGATACAGTTGTGACTATTGAAACACAACTTTAGGAGGTTTGCTTAGACCAATACCTTGCTCTGTCTAAAAAGGGGGAGGGGTCTTAAAGCTGAGATAAGGGATGAGGATGTGAAGACCAGGTCTTCTGATTGCAGGGTCATCTCACCAACTGGTTTTGGATGGATTCCCACGATGGAGCTTACAGGCTCACCTTTCCCGTAAGCAATAAAACAGCTGGGCTGGAGAGTGGTTAAGAGCGCCGTCTGCTCTTGCAGAGGACCAGGCTTCAGTTCCCAGCACACACGTGGCAGCTCACAACCATCTGCAAACATCAGTGAGAAGGAGCTAATACCCATTTTCTGGTCTCTGTGGGCAGTAGGCACACATGTGGTACGCTTATATACGTGCAGACAAAGCACTCATCCACATAAAATAAAAATAAATACATCTTTACACAGAGAAATCTGTCAGCTAGTAAGTCAATGGGGCTGACACGTGTTTTCATGACATGTAAAACAGACATGAACCGAGCTTTCTGTTAAAACAAGAACATTTTCATCTCCATTGCCTCTTCCTAGTGTGTTGTGAGCAGGCACTAACCTACGGAGTGGTGTGTAGGATTTTAATCGGCTTGCTACAGGCCCCCTCATTCTGCTCATTAAGATAAAGAAGGGTTTGTCAGGAAAATAGTCTATTAGGTGGTAATTCTCTTTCACATGCAAATTAAGGGATAATTAGTTTGACTATCAGGAGGTGTAGAATCTGTGTGTTTGACATATTTTCATATGTAGTCAACACCGAAAGTTCAAGTATCTTTTCGGGGAAAAGAAAGGTTCTTTGAAAGTTAAAACAGATTCAACAATATCCTATTCTGAAAACATGCTATACAGGTAAATACCACGGCGGCATAAATTTAGCTCAATTTTTTTTTCTAACTTGTTAATATTGTGAAAGAACTGACAGAAGCCCCAATCTCCTTTCCTTCTGTAGATACTTTGTATTGGAGACGCTGTGGAGCGGGGATTTGAACATCTCCCATAATGAGGGACACATTTGGTGCCTCTCCTTAGCCCTTCTGCTTCCAACACTCTTTGAGAGAGAGAGAGAGAGAGAGAGAGAGAGAGAGAGAGAGAGAGAGAGAGAGAGAGAGAGAGAGTCCTTGTTGAGAGGACATATGAGCCATCGTCAGGGGCTCCCTACCCCTGTGAGAGACACACTGTCTTCTCCCAGGCTTTCGGTTTGTGGAGACAGCTAAAGTATGTTTCATGATGGGAATTTGCAAATGTCCAAGACGTGCAAGATTCAGCAATTAGAAATGCCGAGTTTGAATAAGGAAACCCTTGGTAAGGAACGTGTCCCTCCCTTCAGCTGGGTATCTGCTTGGGATGGGTCAGTCGTCAGCAGTGTCTTGTCAGAGATGGTCCCTAGATGTGGAGTTAGCTTGTCAAAATGAGTCGCGAGGCTACATCATCTGAAAGGAAGTTGACAACCCCTCCCCCCAGCATAACAGTTAAATCCCACTAGGCTCGGAGTAAATTGTCCTTGTTTAAAGGAATAAAGTGCTGCGTGATTCAGACTGTGCTGAAAAATGGAAGAAGGGTGAGTTTAATTTCAAAATCATACCCAAGGCAGTTCACAGACCGACACAAGGCTGTTTCCAAAGGGGGAAAAAAGATGTGTTTCAGCAACTGCTTCCTTATTCATTTCCACAACGAACTGGTCCATCAGACGGTTTTTGAAAGGTCTGGGACGTGCATGGCAAAAGGAACACAGAAATTACTGAGCTAGCCACGCCTGCCAGGAACCCGAGGTAGAACAGAGCAAACAACATGCGTTCGTGGTTCGTGCCAGGCAGAGCCAAGGGTGGCAGGCTGGGGTAGGGTGCAATGGTGGAAGGCACCACCTAGGTCATGAAAGACCAGCACCTACTGCAGATTCCCGTGGAAAGAGACTGAAAATACTCCAAGATAAGCAGGTCTGAAGTCAAGAGAAGAGAAGAGGGCAGCAAGCGCATGGTGGTCCATACCCAGACAGAGCCCAGAACTGTGTACCATTACAGCAGGAAGTGGAAGAGGGGTTGGGGGGGGGGCAAAACAGATGAAAGAGTACGAAGAGCAGCCTGGTGGCTTAGCTGCAGCGCACTTCCCTAGCTCGCCTGATGCCCCAGGTTCACAATTCGTAGGGAAACACAGAAGATGCTCTGTCAGTAATTTTTATATTGCAGTGATAAAATGCCATGACCAAAGGCAATGCCAGAGAGAGAGAGAGTTTATTTTGCCTCTTAGTTTCAGAGAGATAGCAACCATTGTAGTGGAAAAAAGATAAAAGAGATGGCGGAAAGAGTGGGAAGCTGGCTGATCATATTTCATCCATACACAGGAGAGAAAGGGAGGGGGTTGGGCTAGGATGTAAACCCTCAAAGCACCGGCCCAGTCACATTCTTCCTCCAGCAAAGACCCAAGCCCTAAGGGTCCCAAAATCTCCCTTAACAGCCCCACCAACTGGAGAGCCTAAGAGGGACATTTCTCACTCAGATCCCCACAACCCCATACAACCAAAGCAATGTTATGCAGAAAGAACCCTGCCTCATGTCTCAGAATTCTTGGCCTCGTGAAAGTGAAACAGTAGTGTTCGGGGAAGTCTTCTGAATTTTTCAGACAGTCTGTCCCAACCCTGACACTGTTCCTGTGGGCTTACTGGTGACCAAGTCATAGTTCCACTGGAGTGGGTAATTGGTAGACATGACAGTGTACCACCATGTCTGTTTTCAGCTTTCTGAAATCCTTTGGACTTTGCTGAGTGAATGGTTTTGTCTTTGCGATCCAGTCCTTTTTTCTTTTCCTTTCCTTTCTTTTTTTCCCCAGCACCTGGAATTGAACCCACAGCCTTGTGTTCTGTCACTGAGATATAACCCAAATCACTTCCTCCTTTTTATTTTGAGACAGGGACTTACTAAGGTATTCAGGCTGGCTTCAAACCTGCAATCCTCCTGCCTCAGCCTCCTGAGTGCTGGTACTATAGGCCTGGCTTTTGATTAAATGAGGTACTCTGGGCTACTCCTCCATCAAAGAAGGAGAAACAAAGAGCAGCTTCTAGATTCTCGCCAGCCTCTTAGACCAGGAGACAGGCAGAAAGCAAAACCACAGTGTGGCTTCCCAAGTGCCAAAACTCAGCAGGATTCATTTTCGATGCACTTCAGGTTTTTCCCGAGTGACTCCATTGGTTCTCGATTTCCTCCTGCGGGTTTTCCCAGGGCCAGACTGACCAGCTCTGCTGAATTCAAATGAGCAGGGAGGCCTCTAAATCAGGCTGGGGAGCACAGACTCTGGTTTTTCTCATTCTGTCAATCTCACGTAAATAGCCGAGCCAAGCGTGTTGTAAGCAGAGCCTGTGTTGTAAGACTTCATTGGCTGCCGGGAACTCAAGTTAAAAATGCAACTTGCTGAAGGGTCACCCCTCCCAACAGCCCCCTGGCAAACAGCTTTCTTTGGCAGTACAGCCAGCTAGCGCTGTTCAGTCCAGGACGGAATTTGATAAAGTACTTTACCGGGTGGCAACGTTGTGGTCTCCTCTTTCGACAGATCACAGTGGGATAATGAAATTGGAATCTATTTACACCTTCCATTTCACCCCATCCAGCTCACAGACACACATGGGCACCGTGTCAAACCACATCTCAAGGCAGTAAATATCCTAAAATCTGCATGCTCCACTCCCCCCAGGACACGCAACACAGTCAGATTGGAGAAAAATGATGAGAAACAATTTCTTGATTTGACCACTCTGGTAGCTGAAACGGAATCCAGATCCACGGCAAGACTTGATGGCATCGAAATGCTTAAATAACTGCACTATTGCATGCCAAGTTTAGCGATACTGCAGTCTTGGCCAGTCTATGAATAGCACAGCTATTGCTGGGACAGTGCCACCGTATGACAGGGACTTACATGCCCTGTCTCCTGTGACAGGATCTATCTCTGTCGCTAAAGCATCTGTGACTGGATATTTTGTGACACCGTATTTTGTCTCCACATCATGGAAAGAAAGAGGCAGAGTTAAAGGGAATCGCAACCACCTACAGATCCCACACATTGGATTCACATTTTACATAGAGACCTTGGAAATATTTTTATCCTTCTTGCCTCTTTCTCGAGGTGCTTCTCTGTAGCAATCTTAGGTCATTGATAATGTTTGGAACTCCTTTAAAATACATCCGGGTGCTTGGGAGGGAGGTTAGCCGGTAGAGTGCTTGCCATGCAAGCATGCGGATTGGCACCCAGGGAAAAAAACCAAACACAGTGGTACATGATTGGATTGCCAGTACTCAGGAGGGACACTGGGACTCACTGGCCAGCTTGCCTAGCCTACTTGACAAGACCAGGGCGCTCAGGAAATAAAGTAGATGGTTCCCGATGAACGGCATCTAAGACTGACTCCTGATCTCCACATATCTGTGTACATACAAGCACCACATGAACATGGATCCACATGTGTACACGCATGTTATTTAAACATGAAACGGCCATAGATGGTGTGCAACAGAATGGACTGCGCTGAATTAAAGGGGAATTCTATGATACAAGCCACGGGTCATACTACAGTTTAAGAATACTCTGCCTATACCTGCCTGAGTCAGGAATGCCTACCCTTGCCTACCCTTTAAATGTTGTGATATGATTTTACCCTCTACAAATGTATTGTTCCCCATTTACAACTAGCCTGTCCATGCCCTGAACTTAGGTCCTCTTGCAGGTCTGGCAAGCTCTTTGCTGACTGAGTCATCTTCTCAGCCTTTGACATTATATCTTAGTGAGTAAACAAATCCCCAGTGGATCTAAAACCGTGGACTGTTTGACAGAATCTCAACCAACATCTAGAAAAGAAAATGAGATTACTGTGGTCAAGAGCATGCAGATTAAAATCTTAGCTGGTCCGGGCATTCACCTGGCATGGGCTGCCAGCAAGCCGGCCACTCATTTCCCCAGCTGGGGTGGGGAGAGATAAATCGCTCTCCAACAGCCCTTGCTCTCTTCCATTCTTCTCCCTGCCTGACATCATTTACAACAGCTTGAGAAATAGATTTGTCCTGGCTGATCTTTAAAGAGACTGTCAATAACGATATGAAAAACAATTACTACACCTGGAGAAAGTGGGCATTGATTCCAGCAACTATCAGGGCCTCCAAGCTGGGTTTCAGGTACACAGTGGTAGAGTGGAAACCGTTGTTTGCTTAACTTGGTGGATTGGCAGTTAACTTTTGCTGGGTCAAACTGAGGTGAGAACTTTAAAATACAGACCTCTTCTTTAAAAATAAAGAGAAGAAAAGAAAGAAAGAATCACAGTTCAACCCAGCTGCAACTATATCAAGTGGAGGATACTTTCAAGAAACTCTATGCAGCTCAGGAGACACAATGACAAGGGAAATGGACTGTCCCTGCCTGGGGACACTGGCACTCTTTTCATAAAGGGTCATAAGAAGCCAGCACATAGTTCATCATTTAACTAGAATTAAGGCAAGTGTGCATCGTGTCGCGAACTACCATGATCTTGGGTGAGGTCAAGGAAATCTTTCTTTAAGGGAAGTCACATTGAAGCTCAATGTCAAAAGAGTTGCGGGGTGGGGTGGGGAGCAAGAATGAAGAGGACTCATGTCATTAAGTCCCATGTCTAGAGGTTGAAAATAACTGGTGGGCAACGGTGTGCTAATATATATATACTGACACTTGACAGAAAGCACCAGGCACATTACTTCATACATCTAAATGTAGTATACACATTTCTGATGTCTGAGATAAATAACATATAATGTATGAACAATAGAGAAATGTCTAACAGTGCACACTGCAAACTCTAGGTACAACCGAATAACTTTTATAGACTTATTTTGTTATTTTTTTTACAAATTCTTAAACTTGTTGACCATCTAAGATCATAGCTGATGAGCAAACACAGTTCCCATACCAATGATTCTTTTTATTTAAAGATTTATCCATGGGTATGTATGTGCATGTGTCTGCATGTTTGTAGTATATACACACACACAAGTTCAGTGTCCACTGGGGACAGAAGTGGGTGTCAGACCTCCTGGAGCTAGGGTTACAGGGGGCTGTGAGCTATCTGATGTAAGGGCTAGGAAGTGAACTCCCATCCACCGCAAGAACAGCAAGCGTTCTGAACCACTGAGCCAGCCCTCCATCCATGGGATTGGCTCCTTTAAGGGAACACACACGATCATAGTCCAGCAGTGACGTCACCCTCCTGGTTTGCCAGAGCTATAGCATCATCTCTGCTGGATCATAAGGTTTTGAACACTGAGAAAATATGAATCTAGCTGTTTTTTGAGGAAGGGCCTATATACAAAGGACCATCTACTGCACACGGAACAGTTTTAATTTGGGATTGAGTCATTGGCATTTTTGAAGTGATGGGGACTGGACCTGGGGCCTCGCACAGGCTTGGTAAGCGCCTGACTACTGAGTCAGATCCCAGTTCTTGTGATTAACATTTGCCCATCAGTTTTTCAATTTTACACATCTAGACAACACTCCAGCAACCCATGACTCTGCTGTCTCAGTAAATAAAGTTTTATTGAGTCAGAGCTTCTCTATGCCACTTTTACTCTCTAACTGCAGAGGAGTAATCAGAGCAGAAGGATCCAACACCTTTCCCGGCCTGAGATTCCCACCATCGAACTTCGCAGAGATTCGTAGGAAAAGAATATTGGCTGGTCGTCAATCAAAATCATCAAGAAAATGAGAAATCACACCCCGACGTACAGTGTCTGCCAATTTCTGTGGCAAAAATACAACATGACTAATTCCAAGTCCTGAGTTCACTGAGGGGTTGAGAAGACAAAAGGGGATGGTCCTCATTTGATGTCATCATGCAGAGACACACTCACACCACATCAAGAGCAAAGACCGCAGTGAAATATTTTGATGGACATGCCTGTGAAGTGTGTATTACTCTTGTTTGTAATATAACCTAATTCATCGAAAGTTACATAATTCCATTTTACTATGACTACGAATCAGCTGTTTGTGACCCCCAGTATGCAAGGTTCTGGTAAATGTCACACGGTGGCACAGCTCTGCCTTACACCAAGGGAAATGCATTGTCCATGTTTGGGGTGCAGAGACGGATGGATGGAGTAAAGTTGGACAAGAGAATTGTGATTTGAATGAGAAATGGCCTTCGTAGACTCAGGTCTGTGAACATGGTCCCCAGTTGGTGGAGCCTTTTGGGAAGTTTAGGAGATGGAGCCTTGCTGGAGGAAGTGTATCTTCCAGGGGCAGGCTTTGAGATTTTCTAACCTGCCCTGTTCTGTCTCTCTCTCTCTGCTGGTATAGGGTTGGGGGTTGGGGTGGAAGTTTTATAGGCTCAGAGACCTCACTTGGGGGAAAAAAAAGAGAAATTGAATGGGATAATAGGTAAATTAGTGTGAGCTTACTCACACCAATATTAATAGCAAATAATAGAGTAAATACTTGTGAGCTATCATTTATAGACAAATTGCCATGGTAAATATAGATTCATGTATAGTGACACAAATTCAAATCATATTTGTTATATTGAATATGCTCCTATTTCTGTTTACAATATTTACACACCTATGCAAAGTTATGTTGTCATATTGTATGCATGCATGTTTTTCCCGTTTAAGACATTTTGTATATTGATACAATTTTATAATATATTTATCATATTACACCACACATTTCTGCCTCTGATCAAGATACTTGTACATTGTTTACATTTTGAGATCATTGTCCTCATTTGTTGCACAGTTGTTTTAAGATTGTTTAATATTCTAATACAAAGTCTTAGTCTTTAAGCTATATAGATATTAAGTATTATAGGTCAATAGTTATCCATGTTTATCATATTTATAATTAGACTAATCAGGTTCTTTAGATACATAGAGATTGTATTCTGCATAGATAGATAATCTTCAACCACCTCAAAAAAAACTGTAAAATATGGCATTTAAGTAACTTAGGGTTCTATGATATGAGACACAATTGCTCCTGGCAGCATGGATCTATTTCCGAGAGAATGTTGTGCACTGAAGACACTCCACTTGGAGCTTGTTTTCTTCTTGGCAAAACTGGCCTTTGGGCAAGGAACAGCCCATGCCTCAACCACTGACAAAATGCACAGTATCCAGATGGAACGAGCAGAGCACAAAGAAAAAAGGCTGTCAAACCTTGCCAAGAAAGGGGAAGATGGTCCTCAAATTTTTTTCGTGCCTCAGAAAATGGTCTGTCAGCTACTCTAGGCTTTAGCCAAAGTTAGTTACTCCAATGTTGCAAACGAGACTTTGGGTGATTGCCCAGGTAGCCAGTTGTCTCTGTCATTTACTACACAGTTTAGAAGCTGGTTGATTGCACTTCCTGCCTACTCAAGTAATATTATTTCCCTTCCCAGGTCTTCAATGGGGTTGAAGACTAGAGAGTTGTAGTTACTTTCCTCCTATGACTTAGCCAAGCCATTTCTAGTACAATAAAGACTCCTAGGATAAAATAATTAATAAAATATTTAACATGTGTTTCTTGCTTAATATTGCTTTATGTTGGTTATAATTCTAATTTTTATACTTAATATATGTTCTTATTGTATATAGTTTTATATTGTGTCTGGACTAAAGGGGGAGGGGATGGGGAAACCTCCTTCAGCCAATGTTCTTTGAGAGACAAGACAAGGTTGGGTGTGGCCTTGGATACCAAAAAGGTACACGCCCATCTGCTTGCCTTCTCTCTCCTCTCTCACACCTGGATGCTGGATTCCATTCCTGTTCCCTGTTCATGCAGAGGACTGTGATCTGTGAGTTCCCCCAAATAAAGACCCCTTTTATTACACTCAATTCTGAGCTATTGTGGGAATACTTTATTCACGTTCACCTTCACTCAGTTGCTAACAATATGTTTGCCTTATAAGCACTAGGACCTTCCTTTCAGTCAGCAGAGCTCACTTTAAAGAAAGAGAAAGAAACTCAGGACCTGGTGTTGCCAGCTTCTCATCCCAGCACTGAGCAGGGGAGACAAGAGGATGTCAGGGGCTGCTTGGTCAGCCAGCCTGATCTAATTGGCATATTCCAAGACTCTGAAAGATCCTGCCTTTAAAAACAGTTAGATGGTACCCAAAGTTGTCCCCTTGTCTCCACATGCACACACACACGGTTTCATGACACAGACTGGCAGAATTGTCCAGTGCTATTGACCTGGATAGCTAAGATGGGTAAGAACGTCTTGGGTGGGAATATTTTATACGTTGGAGCTATTTTCCATGAGGAAGGTCTCGGATCATACAGGTGCAAACAGAGCAACCCAGCCAGACGCTGTTTTCTGTATTCTAATAAGTGAATCCCTTGACAATCTATTCTGCTTCTTCCCTAAGTGACAGGAGCAAGAGGGAAAGGAAAAAGATGCCATGTTCTAAATGTGATGGACTCCTACCATTTACGTCCTGGGTAAAATCCTTCGAAGCTGAAGGTGGTCCCTTAGCTCTAAGAGTAGCTAATGTATCCCTCAATCACAGATCCGATTACCCTCTTGGGGAGAAGGAACAAAGAGAAATGAATGCTTGGGTAGAAGCTGTCATGGCTGCTAAGTGCATTGCAGACATGTGTGACTTCAGTTGAAATTTGACTTTTTTAGGGAAAATGAAGATCAGACAATCTTTTAATTTGGTGCATTAGGAAAGAAGAACAAATGTGATGGGGGCGGGATGAGTACGAATCGCTCAAGCATCAGCTCCAGCAACAGGCAAACCCCACAAAGACCCCGTGCAAATTCCAGAGTGTGACCAGATATAGCTACAGGGAGGAATGCAAACTTGCAGTCTCTGCTGCTCTCCTGCCATCCTCTCGTTGCTGCTCTCTCTCCTCAGGATGGGAGATGCTTGGACATCATTAAAAGGAGATGGTTTCATGAGTACAGTGCTTGCCACACAAGAGCTGGGTACCTGGGCTCAGGTACCCAGAACCTACAAGTCGGTAATTCCAGTACTCTTGAGGCAGTACGGTAGACGGAGGTAAGGAAATCATCAAGGGACTTTCAGATAGCCTGCTGCATGTAGCATCAAAATAAAACTGTCTCAAACAAGGTGGAAGGCAAACATGGACACCTAAAGTTGACCTCAGACGGCCACACGCATGCTGTGGTACAGGCACATCTATATTCATACGCTCAAACACACACATACCATAAAAACATAATACATCTCACACACAGTGAGATTTTTAAAGCGATTCGGGGTGTCAGTCACCCAAGATGGGTCTTCGCGGTTTGTATCAACTGCGATTGGTCTAACTCTAGCTTTGGACAAATGACTTAACATTTCTGTGCCTCAGTTTCTTTATCTGTAAGGCAAGCATGTTATCTTCTTCTCAGTGTGGTCCTTCAATGAAAGACATGAAAGCTAATGCTTTTTAAGGGCACATAATATTTTATATTCATCATTCTTCTTCTGCAACCCCCACGGCCTCTCTACTATCCCCTGCAGGAACTATTGCTGTTTTTCCTACTCTGCAGATGTGGAGGCGAGGGTGTGGCAGAATTAAGAAGCATATCCTGGGTAATGCACTAAATCACAAAAGGATGAGGCACACTCTACCCATAGGGTTGAGATGCAGAAGCATGTATCTCACTATACCCAAAAGGTTGAGATGCAGAAGCGTGTATCTCACTATACCCAGAGGGTCGAGATGCAGAAGTGTGTGTCTCACTATACTCAGAGGGCTGAGATGCAGAAGCGTGTATCTCACTATACCCAGAGGGTCGAGATGCAGAAGCATGTATCTCACTATACCCAGAGGGTTGAGATGCAGAAGTGTGTATCTCACGATACCCAGAGGGTTGGGATGCAAAAGTGTGTATCCACCCCAAAGGCTGGCATGCTCGCCCACCAGCAAAACCTCCACCATTGCCTGCTCTTTCATAACTTATAAGAAGGTGACAGTTATAACGAACACAAAAGGAAAATAATACCCTGCGGGCCATAAAAATTATAAGAAATTCAATTTCCCACATCCATGGGTCAAGCCCTCTGAAACACAGCTATACCTACTGACTTCTGTATTGCCTTTAGCTGCTTCCGTGCGAGCACCAGAGTTGACCAGCCATAACTGGACCTGATGAGCCACAAAAATGAAGCTCATTTCCAGAAAGCTTGCTGAGCCCTGCTCTCGCCCTCTCCAAGCCCCGGGTGCTTGTGTCCTTGACCGTCAGGTAGGACCGTCTCTCCCCATTTGTATGCAGCTTGCTATATGCATTTGTGTGCACAGCCACCTTTCACTTCTGAACATCTCTGCCACAGCTGACATCTCCCAGCACTCTGGAAATGTCATGCAATTGGTGAAATCCTGCACCAGTCCTGGGCTGGGGAGCCCCTTGGGCTATAAGGGTGTTTGTTTAGTGCAGCCTCTCTCAGGTGCATCAAAGGTGTCTCACCTTTACCGGAGAGTTTCCATAATTTCCCCATCTCAACCAGAAAAACTGCACCACACATGCTCAGGGCTTATTAAGTCTGTTCACGGAGCGACAACTAGAGATCCACAATAATTATCTTGGTAATGAGTTAAAAACCACTCTTGCCTAAAATAACCCAGTTAATGGGTGAGTCCTGCCACCGTATTCACAAAAGACAAGCCTTTCTCAGGGAGCTCTCTGCAATGGAGATGGTGTCAAATTAGCTTCTATATCAAGAATGCAATACTGTGGGGGTGGGCTGTAGGTGGTGAATAGCATTTGCCCAAGTGAAAACATAGGTAAAAGACTTTTTTTTTTAAGTGCTGAGCAGGGCTGGAGAGATGGCTCAGTGGTTAAGAGTACTTGCTGTTCTTGCAGAGGACCCAAGTTCATTCCCCAGCATCCATAGGTTGGCTCATAAACATCTGTAACTCCAGTTCCAGGAGATCTGTTGCCCTCTTCTGGCCTCCGAGGGTGACTTCACTCATAGGCATATACCCACCAGCCACATAGGGAATGCAAATAATTATATCTTCAAGAAGTCTCAAGGTAAGTCAAAAGGGTATCTTGGCACATAATGGGAACACGCAGCATCCGTTGAGCAGGAACCATGTTCTGGGACCAGACTTGGGCCTTCGTGGACTTTTGTAGATTATCCCAGAGATCCTTAGAACACTTCAAAAAAATGGTTCTGGTTTGATTCTCAGTTAGAAAAACTGGGTCTTGAGGGATTAAATTACTTGTTCAGAGATGCACAGCTGGTAAGTAGCCAAAGGTGCATGGAAGTAGGTGTGACTGTGCCTCTCAGGCCCACGGTCTCCATTCAGCCTAGGGTTCAAGCCACTTTGCTGTCCTTTGTCCGCATTTAGCAGGGCCTTTCAAATATCACAAGCTTCCACGGGGCACATGGAAGGCTCACGAGACATACCTGAGTTGAAGGAGGCACGGTGGTCATTCTAGGGCTGGAGGCTCACAACTAGCTGTGGGTAGCTCCCCCAGGCAATTGCCCATCTTCCGTGGATGATACTGTTCCTCGGGTTGGCCTCTTCCGTTTTCCAACAGCGCTAGGGACTTCTTTATGTTGGGTTAGACTGACCCAGTGCTATTTCCGAGGGCCGACTTTAGCTCTTCCCATTAGCATGAGGAGATGAGAAGACCACCCACCCGATTTAGTTTCTAGTTAAGGTACCAGAGACAAGTTATTGACTTTTAAAACAGAAACATGAGAAAGCATGGAGGAAACCCCTAGGTACTAATTGAAAAAGCAGTTAGAGCTTGAGGGTGCAAGAGCCATTAAGTCAGGGCGCATATCAGGGCTTGACTTCTGCTAAAGAGGCTGTGGTGTTTGCCTCTGTGGACCTGACGCATGTGTGTGACGGGAGGGTGGGGACTGAGCTACCCATCAGGAGAAGCTGGGTAGGGTTTACATGCCAGGCAGGTGCCCACAGAAACACCTGTCCCTCTGGTCCGTCTACTCACTCCCAGCATTTCCGTAGCCCAGGGCCCCATATTACTTTTCAGCAACCACTCCACCCTCCATATTTGTCTCATGAAATTAAGGATGACTTCACTCTAAGCTGCAGAGATGGTCATGTGACCCTAGCTCAGCCAATCTCAGCAGTTTTCCTGGCACAGAGCCTGGGTGGGAGAGGCTCTGAGGACCCAGGCTAGGTGCACTGCTGCCTACGGAAGAGTTCTCTTTCTACCAGAGTTGGAAAAGAATGTGGCCACAGACCCAGGACTGTCAACAGCTGGGTCCGTATAGAGGATCCTGCCTGAGGGTGTGAGTGCCATGGTAGAGAACAGCCATTCCAGCCAAGACAGCATCCTCATGACTACACCCATACTTAGGTATTCAGTTGTCCCTGAAGCACGACTCTTGGGACCTTTATGGCTAAGTGAACTGTACAATTCTCATTTGAGATGACTGCTCAATCCTTGAAACTGAGAAGACTGTGAAATTTTTTCTTCAAATGCCCGTTGAACTAAGCTGAAATAACACTCAGAAAATTGGGAGTCTGTGAAAACCTCATTGTGTTTTAATCTAAACCAAGAAGCCGGCCCCGACCTAGGTCTCTGCCTCTTGATGGGCCAGCTATAGCTGTACTCGGCTGAGGAGGAGGAGGAGGGTGGATGAAGAACTGAGGCAGGCAGACCATAGGCACATGGGATCTTCCATCCCCACACCCTCAGCTTAGGTCACTAGTCTACATCCTCTGCCTTCTGAAGGCTCCTTGGAGACCTCTCTGCTCCACCGTGGTAAAAAAAAGACTCACCCCAAAACTTAACACCTGAATATCACCTGCTCGCGTTTCCTAACGGCTTTGATTATTTAAAATATTTTGAGTAATTATTTAAACATTTCAAATAAAACCCAAACCCTATCTGGTCTATAAGAACCAGAAAGATCTGCCTGTCTTCCCGCCTGCCAAAATGCTCTCTAGCCTCTTTCCCTCCATCCCGAGTTTATCTTTTCGTTCTTCAGACTTATCCATCTCTTGGCTGCTGCGCCATCAAGGGACGCATTTATCTCAGCCTAGATAAAAAAGACACAAACTTTAGCCCTGTGCTCTACTCATGAGGCCATCAATCCAGTCCCATGACCTTCCGCAGGCCTATGCTCTTTCTATGTCTCCTACTGCTGCCTGAGAGTCTTCCGGCATCCATCTGCCCTGTATTTCTAAACATCCCTGTCCCAGCTGTCCCCTGGCCCTGCGGCAGAATGGACGCTACTCTTACAGTCCTTTGGCATGTCGTGTGTGCTGGTATTAGCTCATAACCCACTGTAATGCATTCATTTTTAATATCTCTGAAGCCTCCATGAGACCATGGAGTCATCAAAGACTGGGGAAGGGTTTTATTGGTTTTAGTTGTCCCTTGGATCTGAGGATGTGGCTGTTTTATCACTGAGAGGCAGGGAGATTTGGTCAGTCAGGTAAGCAGAGTCGCACACCACCTGTAACAGGTGGACCTGCTGGATGAGGAGCTGATTCTGAGCTCAGCTTTCTGGCACCAGCTTGTTCCACTAACGCACATTCTAGAGAGGGACACACTAGGCTTTGGATCTGACGATGGGTATCCATCGTTAGTCACTGAACCGGTGTTTGCCACTTACATTCAGAACAGTTCATGGCGATCCAGACAGCCTAACAGTGCACACCTCAAACACACCAGGCTCCATTCCCTGCTTTCCGTCTCACATCCCATGAACTGCTCAGGAGACTGAGGATGCTGGCTTACCCAACTTCACAGAGAAGACAACTGAGCCTCAGAGATTCACCTGAGACAGTCAGGAATGAAACTGGAGCAACCTGGAACCTAGGACCACCTACTTGTAGAGATTGCATAAATTTCTAATTTTCAACCTCACATCTTCATTCGTTGTGTCTCTCCATACTATTCCAGAAAGCCTTGGACCAAAATGACAGCAACTTAGGAGTATCCTGCTCAGGCAGACTCCTGGATATGGATGCCATGGCTGGACTCTTCCTATTCTGCCACACAAAGCCCTACAAACAGCTCCAGCAACGAAAGGACAAGGTCACAAATTACAAACAACTGTCACGTGCAACCTCCAACTCCATCCTCACAGCCGGTGTTGACCTCAGCACCCATGGTATCCAAAATGTTTAACGATTCTCACAGCTGGAGCTAAGCAATTCCTACAAACAGCAGTCAAACACAAGCCATGGGGCTATCCTAGGGCACACCTGCCGGCTCCAGGCTTTCAGTGAGCCCTTCCCCCATGAACAAATTTCACATTCAAGAATAGACTGCACCCGTCTCACCTCAGAGTGTTGTCCTCCTTTCCTTTCCCTGGAGGAAATACATCTGTCCCCTTCATCCTCAGGTTACCCTCCAGAGGATGCCTGCAGAGACACCGGAGCACAGCTGCTCACAGTGACACACACACACACACACACACACACACACACACACACCCATTAAGACCTGTTAACCCATCCTAGCCTGATCCTTGTTTCTTGGGGTCCCAGTGCTCAGCAACTTTGGATCCACACTAGCACACGATTCTTAGCATTTTTTCAGTGCAACACTAAGCCCTTGGGAACCTGCTTCAGGTCCTTTTTCCCTGTGACGGTAAGTTTTGCAGAGCTGTGTTAGACATGGGAATCCATAATAAAAGATCAGCCTGTCCGTGGATTAAGGACTGCTTCAAAGGATGTCACTCAAGGGCTGGAAAACTGGGTCAGCCCCTAGGAGTGTAAACTATTCTTGAAGAGGACCTGAGTTCGGCTCCCAGAACTCATCAGGTGACTCACAACTGGTCGTTACTCCAACTTCAGGAAATTCACTGCCCTCTTCTGGTCTCCACAGGCAACTGCGCTCAGATATACACACACACACACACACACACACACACACACACACATATACACACATTGACAGAGGCTCTCTACAACAAGTACCCCCAAACCACTCCAAAAATAATTTCCAGTGAATGATAGATGGGGAACATTCAGGAAACACACCAGCTTGCTGGGATGCCAGTGGAAGTTGCTGTGAGACAATCTTGGCGCCATTTTCCAGGATCCACCAAAGGGAGTCAGCCTCAATTGTCACAGGGACAATTGGCTGGGCTGGTACCAGCTTCTTTTCACTGTTGCCCTGGTGAGAACAGCTGTTTTGCTCAGAAAATGGTACTATGTAACATTCATGGAAGCTGATCAAGATTTCCAGAGTTAGAAGAGAATACAATATTGTTTTAGCTACTAAGTCTGTGGTTGGTTACTTGCTACAGAAGTCCACAAAATTCATACACCCTTTATGGTGACTTCTGCTATACTAGGGTGCCTCATTCCTCTCCTGCGCCCCCTTATCTAAGACTGAACCAACCAAGACAACTTCCAAATCAATTAAGGCTTAAATCCTGTCTACTAGAGACACCTGTCAAAGTCCTAAGCCTCAGAACTGAACTGTGGCATTTGTGAGTAATTTGTGGAGCTGGAGTCTGGGGGTGTGTGTAGGTGGTTGTTGCTAGCCCAATATGGCCAGAGTTCTTAAAAGGAAAGAGAGGTGATAACTCCCAGAGAAGTCTTATGATAAAGGCAGACACTGGGTGACACAGTCCTTGGATCAGGGCGTATCAAAGACAACTGACCGTCAGAAGTTGAGATGAAAGAATGGGACACATTCTCACTCACAGCTACCAGAGAAAAAGCAAAACTTTGCTGACATTTGGTTTTAAGTGTTGAGCTTCTACAACTCGGAGACTACAGCTCTGGTGTTTAAAGCTACCTGGTTGGGGATACTTCATTCCAGTGGTCCTAGGGTTACCATGTAAAGCCACAGGCTCCTCTCTACTTCTGGATCCATGGTTATCCAGAGGTCTAGCTTCAGGGAGCCCTGGGGACTAAGAACCCTAGAGTGTGAATCAGCTTCCTGTCACTGTAAGACATAAATGAGACGTAATTCATACATGAGACAGTTAGCTTAGAAGAGAAACCGTTATGAAGCCAAGAGAGGACAGTGAGAGCTGGGTCTTAGCAAAGGGTTATGTGTGAAAAGTTCACAATGAAATCCCTCACCCATACAATGAAGATAGTTGCATTAAATTCTAGTGGGGGGGGATGTCTACTTTGGTGAACAATGTTGATGGTTTCTATCTCTGATTAGATGTCTCTGTTGTTTTGGGCTTAAGAGTGGGGAAAAACAGGGTAAGGCTGTGTAATGGAGAAAACCATTCACTCCATGGCTGGGATGTGAAAGAGAGAGAGGGACTCACTATACCCATCAACAATCTGCCTTCAATGACCCGAAGACCTCCCACTAAGTCCCACCTTTTAACTGTCTCTCATCACACCACTCTGGGGAACAAGCCTAAGAAAGGGCAGCTCCTAGTTCTGTTCATTCCTGTGATAAGAGATATCTTCTCTTATAAATCATACAAATCATGATTAACTCACCCGGTGGATGCTTGGTCAGCCAGCATGATAAAACACTTTATCCAGGACATGTTTTTTTTTTCTAAAGATGCATGTCCTTCACAAGAATTTCTCTCATGTGACTGAAGGCACCTCTTTCTGTACCCCACAGGGCAAGTCAATGGTGACCACAAGAGCGCAAGCAGCTTGGCAGTCATCAGCACCAACCCTGCCCTGTCTACAACACAGCCAGCCTGTCTTTCTGGTGGCAAGTGTGAGGTCTCTTTCCCTGCTCTGGCTTCAGCTCACTCAATATTAATGTGTAACAAGGAGTGGGTTCTATTTTATTGATCTCCAAACCAGAGCGACGTGAGAGGCTGCCTAAATAAAACCCCAAAGGATTATATTTGATTTTTGCCCTGAGCAATAATCTCCCTCACCAGATTAGGTACAGAGTCGGTGAGTGGAAGTTTCACCACGAAACTGTTGACAGGGTAGCCAAATCGGAATGTCTATAGTGCTAATCCTTCCTTAAACACACACTCCACTGTTTACACCCTGTCAAGTGGGTCCCTGGGAAATAGCAAGCCACACCATGGGAAAGAAGGGGAAAATATCCAAGCAGCACAGGACAGATTAGACCCAGAAGAGGACAAGTACAAGCAAAGCAAAAAACACAACATGGCAGGTTGTGTCTTTTCCAAGGACAGCTCACGGCCTCGACTCAGTCCCAATACTTTTTTCTGATTGTCCACTCCGCAAATACTGCCCAGCAAACCCTCGATCTGAGAACTCCAGAGATGTCCTCTTTTCCTTGGCTGCGTCCTAACTGTCCCAGCTGCCTTTCATGGACTTTCTGGTGGTGGCTAATCCGTGTGCTGGCTGTCATCGAGAACTGAGAACTGAAGATTTAGTTGACAGCCACGCAATCTAACTGGCTTGGTTCTTTGACTCAACCTGGTGTCGGATAAGAAAATGGCCATCCAGGGACAGTCAGATAAGACCTCTGAGCAGCCTGTCCTCGGAAGACTACAAAGGCTAATGCTGTCAGAGTGTCATTGGTAATCCTTAGCTCCCCTGGGACACCTAGGAGTCAGGATCTGGCACTCAGCAGGACATAGGTTGAGCACAGTCTGGACTCCTGAGCTTTGAGCTCTGAGCCTGGACACAGAAATGGCTAGATGGATTCTAACAGTGTATCAGAAAAATAACAATATTACGGGCCTTACTGATGCCAATAATATCTCACAGAGCTTTTAGTGAGCACTTCTTCTGCCTAGGCCCTAAAGGCCACACAATAAGGATTACCAATACCTTTCTCTGCACTGGGGCCTGGTATCCCCATCCACAGAGTGCCGCCATTAACTCCATTGGCTAAAGATTTCCTTCTTGGGCTCAGGTGGCCTTTGGTTTTGCCTTCGTGGGGACTGGCTTTCAGGCTCTTGGAAGACACACTTTAGGCACCAGGGTGAATAGCTAACAGAACCCCAGTTCTAACAAAAAGAGTGTCTGGAATCCTCCATGTCAAATTCACATGATGGTGAGGAGGTGACAGGGATCCAAACGAGAGACGGTCTTAGGTTCTGATGGATTTGTCGCTCATCATTGCGGTTTGGAGCACGCCTGTTAAATTTAGATAAGGCTTAAATAGGGCCGAATAAAAATCCAGGAGGGAACCACCAAAATGATTAAAAGGTTGTAAAATGGAGGCTTATGGATGGAGGAATTGGGGATTATTTATCCTGGAAAAGGGAAAGCTGAGGGGGGACAAATAAAGACTTCATACTAGATTAATTACGTAAACAAGCAGACACCCAGCTGGCCTGGAATCTCAACCATTTGGCAGGAAGAGTGGGTATGAGGGGCGTCCTGGTAGTTTTAACATCATTAGTCGTCTGTACAGATTTCTGGAGGGTTGCACTGTGACAGGATAATGCAAGCGACGGGCATGCCAAGCCCATCTGAATCCACCCATCGAGAGCCCTTTCCAAAGAGGCACGTGACAGAAATGTGTCGGCTTTGTTTACTCTGAGGGGAGGAGGACCTTCAGGTTCTTCCTATGGTGAAAGCCAGGATCCATCCCTTCTTCGGATCTGCAGGTAGGGCCAGGAGGTGCAATCAGGGTCTCTGCCGTCTACGCTAATCAGCTAGTCAGATGTCAGCGAACATCAAGATATTCACAACCTAGCTTCTAGAGAAGCCTGCCCTCCACCAGGTAGGACTCCATCCTGGGCACCCTGTGGCCTGTCTGCTTTTCATTCAATGGCACATTTACTGAGCACAGTCTGGTCCCTCTGAACCCTGGTCTCTACGCCTTGGATGGACATGGAAGAGGATGCTAATCACACGATAAATACGGCGTGACTGGAATACTGATGGTGCAGAAAGCAATCAGCACAGGCAGTATCAGTGAGTGGCCATCATGCCCAAGTCCTCTCCAGAGTACATCACGTATCTGACCCAGCGCCATCATATCCCTATCCAAGGCATGCCATTTTTCACACTTCAGTTACAGAAGCCCTCGAAAGACTAAGATATTTCCTCCAGAGTCACAGAATTAATGTGGAACCTAGGTGAACTCTGAACTGGGATTCTCATATTTAAAGTCTCTAAGAGTTTGTTGGGTGGCTCTTGGCTTTTTAATGGATATTTTCTTAAGATAATACTGTTTACACAGAAGACTTAAAGAACATCAACCCAATCATCTCTTCACAGCCTTGCTAAGTGAGGATACCAAACTGTTTATATTGTGTTCTGCCTTCCAGACACGGTCCACAGTGTTGGCAGTGGGAGCATTAAGGAAGAACTCTCAACCATGCTTGAGGACAGAGTCCCAGGAAGGAGCCACACAAGCTCCCTCTTGGTCTCTCACAACTCTGGAACTCATGTGGCTACTTCAGACCGGACTCAAAGTGCATCCTGGTCCTGAAGACGCTGTGCCTTAGACACTGACCTAAAGAGTGTGGGAAAAAGACACATACTTGGACCGCACCTGCAGAAATCCCTTTATATAGTCCTTGGATATGTTCAAAAACATGCATGTTTATTTGCAAGAGTCTTAGGTGGCTAATGCAGGTGCCCTAAATTGATCTACAGTACTCTATGGTCATGAGCCCATGCAATGACTAACTTTTCTTGCCAAATATCTTTTAACATTCACACACACACACACACACACACACACACACACACACACACCCCAGATATTATTCACTAGATAAGCATTTACAAAGTATCCAGGTGGTAGGGCAACACTTTCAAGGCTGTGGGAATGGGAACCCTCCAAAAGCTCATAGTCTTACAAAGAAAACAAGCAAAAACCTGACCCACATGAGGCTGAAAGCCACGATGCAAAACCCTAGGGGAACAGAAAGGGAACGTAGACATGGTGTGAGATGAACCCCAGAGAGACGCCCTGAAGGATGGGTGGACCTGGATCTGATGGCTATGTAAACCACCAGGGCGATCAACGCATGGGAAATCGGTTCTCTAAGCCAGGGCTTGGGGAACGTGATGGAGAAGGCGAGAGGGAACGGACTGAGGTGTGAATGGCAGTTCTGCGGATCTGAACAGCAGCTGCATCAGAAAGGCTCCTTAGATGGGGAAGACATCACGGGCAAGGAAAAGGCCAACAAGATAATGATAACTGGTAAGAGATAATTGGTAAGAGACAATGAAACTGCTCAATTGGTTATTGGGCAGGATGTACGAGAACAGAGAGTCCAAGCCGGGCGCTCGTATTAAGATTTATTTTCATTTACCTATTAAGTGATATTAATGTTAATAACAAGCCATCAAAATGAGCTTCAGAAGGGAACATCCTTACCTAATTTGGCGGGGGAGGGCTAAGGTATGTTTGAAAGTAATAAACTAAAATGCATTCTACAATTTAGAGTCTCTCTAAATGACACTAGTCTTTAGCTAATTAGTACAAAAGTAATGAAGATTGACCACTCTCTCAGCAGGGTTATTATCCTCATCAAGGTCATGCAGATAATGACATCACGCTGTAGAAATAGATCATGTAGTAGAGGAGGCATGGCTGGCTGCCGTATGCTACTAAATCTGTAGCACAGTAGATGCTCGGGCTAGGTGGAAGAACCAGACAGTAACAGGTCCTCTGAGAAGCTTGGAGAATGTGATACAGGAAGGCCTGAGGGCAGAGTGGTTACATCCAGCCCCTTCTGCCCCTAGACACATCACTTCTTTGAGCCTCATTTCTCCCATCTTCTCAGTGGGATGAGAACGTCATCTGTCTACTGTCACCAGGATGTGCATCCAGTATTGGACATGGGAGGACATGGGAAAAGCCATACTCACAGCCAGGCTGAGCCTCACTTACCCAAGGAGGTCCCTTGGCAATTCTGAGTTTTAACCCTTTGTGCAGTGGGAAGTTGGGTCTATGTTAGGACACCAGGCCATGCTTACTAAAATCATCTGGTTCTATTCAGAAAAATTCTCCCTTTGGACCCGGAAAATCTCTGTGTGGTCATGCATGTGCAGGTACGTGTGTGTGTGTGTGTGTGTGTGTGTGTGTGTGTGGGTGGGTGGGTGTGGGTGTCTGTTTGTGTGTGTGTGTACATGTGGAGGCCAGAGGAGAAGCATGTATGCCATTCCTCAAGGATTCATGCTGTTTTTTGAGGAAGACTCTCTCATTGGCCTCAGATTTGCCCAGTAGGATAGGCTGACCAGTCAGTGAGCCTCAAGGATCCACCCGTCTCAACCTCCCCAGAGCTGAGACTCAAGTACCCATCACTATGTCCAGCTTTTCACATGAATGATGAAGACTGGGTTAGGTTCTCCTGCTTCTTCTGTAGCAAGCACTTTGATGACTCAACCACCTCTCTAGTCCCTGGACTCTCATATCTAAAACAGAGAAAAGCAAAAGCCTTGGTACGGAGCCTCCCCCAGCCCTTGAGCCCCGGATGTTTCCTCCATCTGCTTGTTCTCGAACGTTCCCTTCCTCAGGGTCTCAGATTCCCCATCTTTGTCGGTACTAGAACTCTGTGGACCAAGTTGCAATGGTTTTCAGGGCCATATGAGTTTCGATGATCCTATCCTCAGGGTACAAACAAATGACCAGGACTCACTGCTGGGGGATGGAGTGAACTCTTGGGTCCCCTGCATTATCATCACCGTGATTCCAGTGCCCTGAGGCTTGCCACTAGAATATCCATGTGTGACCCACCCTTACGGGGTAGTTCTCCCTTAGAAGTCTTGGGAAAGGAAGTGGAAAATGCCAGCGAGTGTTTAGAGACAATGAGCCCTCCTGACAAGCAGCCAGGACTTTCTGTTGCAAGGTCTGCAGAAGTAAGACCCGGAGGGACTGGGTGACCGGTGTTTTCCTCCACCCTGTTTGTGCACTAGCTGTTTTTTTTCCAAAAACACATTTTTAAAAAAAGAAAAACAGGCGACAACTTCTAGGATACATTAAATCAAATTGTTCTTTTGGGTATGCTTTGAATGAGATGGGTTGATTCTGATTTTTAAATATAAATAAATATACATGCACACATATATATGTGAATATATAAACATAATGTATATAAACACTTATTACTTATATATACACACATATAATATGTAAATATATGTAGATAGGCTTTTTCAAGGCAACAATTCTAATGTTAACAAGTCCAGAAGGCAGTGCTGACATAGAGACTTGGAGACAGGTTTCCCTTTCTTACCAGGATCCTTTGGTGACTGAGGATTTGTGTTCCATAAAGCCACACCTTGTCTGGAGATCCATGCCCCCAGTCCCTCCCATTTCCCCTGACTCTGCCAATATCCTGGCCATACCCATTATTCTAAAAGGGGCATGTGCCGGTTTCCGGCCAGAGGCTTGGGGGCATCACCTCACTTTCTCCCTCCCAACTCCACAAAGTGACCACCAGCATCCACACTGCCTGTGAGTGAAACCACAGGAACTCTGGACACCGAAGGGTCCAGGAAAATAGAAATATAAAATTGTAAGATAAAAATATAAAATCCTAAGTCCAAACATATTTTGGAAAAAAATTAAGCTGGCCGCGACTGTTAACCTTTAACAGGCACGTTCTGCCTTAAGAGCAGACATCCTGGAAGCCACTGTGTACAGAGGTAAACTTTTAACAATGGTCTTCTGCCTCCCAGCTTCCCAGCTAGGCAGATCCTGCAGACAAAGGTTAGCTCCTAACTGTTGCCTCTGTGGGACCCTCTGCATGGTAGTCCCTTAACTTTTAACTGTCCCTCTATGTGACTCTACTCTCTGCCTTGCGTTCTTTTGGGGACAGTGAAAAGCGGATGTCAGTCAGCCACAGGCTTTTGCAAAGCTCCTAAGTTAACATCCTAACGTCCTATAACCAAAAGTTGTAAAACTTAAAATGCAATCTGACTGTAAGCCTGACCTCAAGGTTGTAAAAGCCCTTTGACCCACACCTCGTGCTTGGTTTTACTATAAGTGGAGGCTCCAAACCAGCCCCATTACCACAGTTTCAGAAGCCCAGCCTCTGGCTGCAGCCACTGCTAGAGCTGATAAGCTTTGCGTGCCCCGCGTGATTTTTTTCTTTTCTTTTCTTTTCTCTTGAATAAAACTTGCTTCTGGTTTGATAGCCTTTGGTGGCCTATCCCCCATCATTGCACAACCTTGGATCCAACAGACACCAGAAAGAACCAGTCTAGAGGCACACACTTAGCAACCCCAGGAGCCAGAATTCGAAGTGAGGCCTCCAAATTTTCAGGACTGGAATGGTCAACTAGGTCAACTACGTATTGCTACTTGTCTGTCACTTTAAATAAAGCGCAGGACTGGATTTGGCTTAAATAGTTTGTTTAAAGATTAGCCCAGTATAAACTGGAGAAAACGATGGGTTCAGCCCGGAGTTTTCACAGGTTGGATGTTACTCTTAACGGCAGCAAGCAGGAGGTGAGACCTGGGAAGGCTCTATCTCTCACTCTGGTTCACAGACCCGATGAGTCAGGCTGGAATTCACCATTACCACCCCTGTATCCTTTCTGGTGAAGAGGCGGAGCAAGAGGACAGTGGCAGCTCATGCTGGGTCTCACCCTTGGGCGTCCCACTCCTTAGCTCAGAGGTGACAGGTACCCACTAAGCCATGAAGTCAGCACTCAGGCCTCATTGGCCTCTCAAGTACAGAGTTACAGTGACCAAATATAGAGACAATTAAGAAACAAATCACCATGCACAAAGAGATTCACTTGGCAGGATGCTCGATGCTGCCCAGCTACCTGCATACTTTCTCCTGGGCTACCTGTGTTAATATCTAGTGTTATACTAGTATCAATATCTTTATATCTAATATGGATAGCCTTTGCCAATACCTACAGCCTGTGCTAGTATTTACATCTCTGACCTATGCTAATACCTGCATCCCACACTGATAGCTGTGGTGCTGTGTCATGCTTAGGTCAGTTAGGAGGAAGATCTATCAGAATGCATATCTTTTTCCCATCTGCTGAGTCTTATGCAATTGGGCCGTTGTAAGCAGATTGGGGGTTCCGTCCCACAAGGTGGCATGATCAGCTGTTCTTGACTACTTGAGGTAGGGTAATGAGATCTTCTCTGAGTGATAGCAGCCAAGAGACATAACAAGACACTGTTCGGATTTAGGCAGTCCATTACGGAAGAGAGCATTTGAAGCCAGGTCCAAGGAAGGTGAGCAGAAGAGGATGGATAGGAGACAGTAGGGAAGAGTCTTCTTCCGGTAAAGGAGACAGTGTGAGGGGCAAGGTGGGCGACAAGAAACGGACACAGAGAGCTGCTCTAGAATGCTTGCAGTTCCCACACTCCAATCCTCAGCAAGCTGGCTCCTCCGCAGGGGTCTTAAGCCCACATTCACCGTCTCCCTCTGGTCCACCAAAATACATTTTCTTCCCTTCACTCATGGCAGAAAAGTGCAAGGCAGCCCACAATACCAGCCTGGTCGGCTAGACTTTCTAGCTTCCTGACAGCCGTGTGGCTACATGATCAAGTTTGGATGCATGATCCCCGGGAGCTGGATAGTGCTTGCAGCAATCACAGCCATCCGTTAGCAGCAGACAAACCACTCATCCCTAGCCATTCACCCAAAAGCAGACACACAAGAACGTTGACCACCATGATACAAAGATCATGCCCAGGGGAACATCCGAGCATCATTCAGACAGAGCAAAGCCTGTCATTCGCTGGTACCACTAGCCCAGGGACCAAATCAATACAGAGAAATAAGTCTGTCCTGTAGAGTCTGAGGCTGCCACTGAGGCTCCCGACACACATCCTCCTTTCCTTTGAATAAATTTCAGCAAGTTTCTGTTCTCTTTAACCAAACGCCTCATCGGATAGCATATAAATGGTATTCCAAGAGGTTGCTGGGTGATGAGCTACATATGCAACTCACAGATCCTTAGCGGGAAACTTTATGATAATTACATGCAAATATACACAAGCTGGCATGTGACCAAACCACTTTGGAGCTAACTCTGCTAAGACGCCCAGACTTCGCCTCAAATCCACGCAGCCTCGCAGCCACCAGCACCACAATCGCTCCGTTACCACACACAGACCGAGCTCCTGGGATGAGGATTCTTCTCTCTGCTTCTTTAAAGTAGAGGAAAGAGCTTGCCTGAGATGAGCCCTGGACCAGGCTCCTATGCCTATTACCGCATGTTAGAATGATATGTCTTCCTTTTCTTCCCAATGCCCAGCATACCGTTGTCTGCTCTGATTGGTCAGTGCCCTTATGCACTGGTTATTAAGTACACTGAATATTATGTCTGCCCCGCTCTAATTCCTACACGTGTTTATATTTTGTTCTCATTTTAAGCCTCTCCAACAAAGTCAATCAGATGGCATTCGGTGCTGGCCTCATTAGTAATGGCTTTTGTTCAGCTAATGGGGAAAAATTCAAGCATGGAATTGGTGTTAATTAGTTAAGCAGGCCACAACCAACCCAACTACTTGGCTAAATTGCTGAACTTCCAAGTCTACACTTTAGGAAGCAAAGCAAGAGCCTGTAACGGAAGACATTATCCCCCTGAGCAGTGGATGGACACACCTGGGCCTCCTCTCCAAGGCGTCTACGACAGTGCCCAAGGGGAGCAGCCTTTTCCTCTTGACCAAAGAGGATGCACTAAGTGCAGAATGGGAGGAGAACTAAAAATATAACCTTGGGAGAGAGATTCTTAATTAAAAGATTTAGAAAAGGAGATCTGATTTCCAAACCTTTTCTTCAGAATATTATATGAGAGTATGGTGTGGTGTGGAAAGTATGTGTGTGTGTGTGTGAGTGCATGTGTGTGTGTGCTTGCATGTGTGTATGTGTGCATATGTGTGTGTGTGAGAGAGAGCTTGCATGTGTGTGTGCTTACATGTGTGTGTGCTTGCATGTGTGTGTGAGAGAGAGAGCTTGCATGTGTGTGTGTGTGTGTGTATGTGTAAGAAATTGGCAACCTTTGATCTGGGTCTCACTGAGCAGGGTCTCTCTACAGAGATCCCCTGTCTTTGCCTCCCTAGCACTGAGATTTAAGCTCATGCTAGTGTTCCCAGCTTTATTTTTTTCAAATGTGATTAGCTCATGTATATAATTTACCATGAACATTGTTAAACAGACATATCCTCTGCCTTCCCAAACATGGTGATGAATTTTGAATTCCCAGCAACAAGGCATGTAGTCTGGTCCCATTCAACCCTATAATTCCTTACTTTGAAAGCTGCTGGCAGCTAGGTCCCCTTCTCAATCTGGTACATAGGGCTTGTTCTTCCTTAATCCAGAGACACACAGCTTACTTCGTGGGAATCACTTCTTTCTTGTTAAATGTTTTCTGTTTTTGTTGATTTTTTAAAGATCTATTTGTTATGTGTTTGCATGTGTGTGTACAGGCATATGTGTATGTATGTATGTGTGTATATGCATCTGTGTGGTGTGTGTATCTATCGAGTTTATATGCACCACATGTGTGCAGCTGGCTAAGGTGGCGAGAGGTCATCAGATCCTTTTGAAATGAAGTCACAGGCAATTAAGCTGCCTGATGTGAGTGTTGGGAGCCAAACCTAGTTGTCTGCAACAGCCCATCTCTCCAACCTGTCTCCCCAGCCAGTCTCTCCAGCCCATCTCTCTAGCCTATCTTGTTTTAACCATAGGATTCACCATCACCAGAGTAACTACATGGCCCTGTATGTATGACATCTAAAGCCCTCAGCATTGCCTACGGTGGAGTAAGAGTTGAATTTAAATTTGGTGGTGATGTGGGGGGGGGGAGAAGAGAATCAGCAAAAGAGAAAAGAGAGCAGAGGAAAAACCAAGAGAAAAAGGAGGAAGGAAGTGAGTCAAGAGGAAGGGGAGGGAGGAGGAAGGGAGGTGAGGACAGCATGGTTGTCAACTTGACATATAGATTGTACATCAGGGCAAAGTCTACAAAAGACTTCAAAGAGTCTAGTGAATGGTTTTCCGAGTAGCCATGCCTGTGGGGGAAGCAGCTACGTGGTCCCTACACAGTTGTGAATTACCACGGAGAGTCTGCTCTGTTATAGGATCAGAAACAAAAGGGAAGCAGTCAGGCCCAGCTCCCTACAGAATGACGCTGACCATCCAAAAGCCTCTGAATGCGCTTGGACTGCGGTCCATTTCGTTTCAACCCTTTTAAAATTTAAAGCCTTGAGGGCTAAGTCTAAATATCTTATTCGCAAGAAGGAAGCGGGCCTGTGTGGCAAAGGCTGTCTACCCTTCCTCCCTGAGGAAAAAAAAAGGAAAGGAATATACTTTAGAAACCTTAAAAATGAATTTAGGGATGCCCAGCCCAGCAAAATCCCTATTGCTGGAATTTACTTGGTCCCTTGCAATCAAAATGCAAAAGGACAGATTCTGATGGGGACGGTGGGAAGTCGCGCTAATTTCTGGAACCGTGGGGCGTTGCACATTTGTACGAGGAGCACTGGAGGCGACCGAGGCTCCACTAATCAGACGTTGTATTTGCATATTGAATTCTAGTTGTTACAAGTCTGGTGACTTCGCTGGAGAGAAGTGGGGAGGAAACCAGACCTTAAATAAGAACACAGGGGACAGTGTCCCTGCTCAGTGGGACCTGGAGGAGGGTGGCCCTGCCTGGTCCTCCCTCTTTTGTGATGTGGAGTTGACAGCACATCATAAAATAACGGCCCCAGAGGCAATCTATTTACCTGGATCCTACTGTTTTCCTGGCCAGTGAGATTGCTATTATCTCTTGCTTTATTTTTGGTAAATTGCAGGCTTTGACATAGGTATAGAGTGGGTCTCAGTAGCGCCCACAAGAATAGAAACAGAAAACCATTTATTTGCCTGTCCTGCTGGACAGCATTGCTGTCATCTGCCTTCCTCGTGTCAAAGCGGCGAGACGTGGAGGCCATGTTAGGGGTTGTGATATCCTGGCTTGTTTAATTGTTAAAACTGACCAACGGGGCTGGCGAGATGGCTCAGCTGGTGAAGTGTTGACTTGCAAGCATGGAGACCTGAGTTAAATTCTTGAGCTTTTACATGAAAACGTTGGGTGTGGCGGCGATGGCTTGTAATATTAATGCTGGGGAGTGGAGTCAAGTGGATCCCTGGGGATCAGCCTGGCAGCCAAATCATGAGTTCCAAGTCAACATAGCACCTTCTCTCAAACAGCAGGGAAAAAAAATCAAGAGCAATAACCCTGGAAAAGGAACACCCGAGGCTTGTGAGGCTGATTTCTGGCCTCTATATGCACCTATAAATGTGTGTGTACATGCATGCACACGCACACATGCACACACACACACACACGTGTATGCACTTGTGTACACACAGGTGGGCACATATATGTGTACACACACATGGAAGGCAGCTATTGACGATTACTGTGTCACGTGTATGCTACCACTGGCACTGAGAACAGTTCAGACACCCTCTCCCTTATGTCACATACTCCATAAGGTGGGTATTCTTCTACCCACTTAACAGATTGGGAAACTGAGGCTGTAAACAGTCAAGTTCATGCAAACAGACTCTTAAGGGGCCAGGCTGATCCGATTCTTTTGACAGCTGAGTCCTGCTTCCTCCTGTGGAAAACCTTGGTTTCACCAGGCCAGAACAATGGAACAGTGTGTCTGGCCCTCTGTCACTACCTGAAGTCTTCCCTAGCCCCCACCCCCGCCACCTGATGGTAGGCCCAACTCCCGAGTAGTTAAGCCCCTGGTTTGTTTGCCTGTCTCTCTTAGTTTTTGAAATCTTTGAAATTAAATAATGGCCCTAGCATGTCTTTGTCCTTAAAGGCAATGAATGAATGAAGGAAGGAATGAGTGAATGAGTGAACGAATGAATGACAGCCTTCACACACTTCCTGCAAGGTGTTGAAACAGGCTCGGATAACCTGAACAAAGCTTTGCAAAAGCAAACAAACAGAAGAACCAGAGTGACCTCTGAGGACGCAGCCCTAATGTTTCATTCTGTAACATGTATAATTCAAAGTCAGACTCAGAAAGACTGATGCCCAGTCAAGGCATTCAGACCATGCTAGGGGCAGTAAGATGGAGCCTTTGGAGGCTCAGAGAGCCTACAGAGGTCTGAGGATGGCTTGCATCCTGGGCTGTAAAGCCCCTAGCCCTCAGCTCCCAGCCCCCAGCCCACTTTCTTGTCTGTTACTTGTAATTTTAGTTTCTGGGTTTAGAAACACTTGAGCTGCACGGGCTGCCTTTCTCCAGGCTCTTTCAGCTCTGGCTGTGTGATGGGTTTTTTATTTGGTGCTGTTGCAGAGGAGGGGCCGGGGATGAGAGGAGGAGAGATAGTGGGAATGCTTTGGAAGATAAAAACGAAGCCAAAAGGAAATCCATGTAGAAGCCTCTGGAATTTCGGACACCATTGATGCTGGACTCTCATCTGCATCTCGAGTCAGGCTCTCAGCAAGGGGCCTCTTCTGCATGGTTGGTTACAAAGAGTTGGTTTCTATGGCAGGTAATTTTTAGGATTGTCTTGCCATAATCTAGGGTCTCCTAGAGAAACTCTCAATGAGATATTGTCTCGCTCAGGTAGCACTGTAGTCACATCTGTGGGTGATTACCTTAACTGAATGAAATTAATTGATGTGGAAGGATCCACCCATTGTGGCATCACCATCCCCGTGTTTAGGTTCCGGGCTGCGTACAGGACAGGGAAAGTGAGTGGAACGAAGCATGCCCATGCTTCTTCTCTCTGCTCTTGACTGTGGGTGCAGCTGGCGGCTTCAACCTCCCACCTTGACTTCTCCGCAATGATGGATTGTAATCTGGTATTGTAGCCAAATAAGCACACTTTCTCTCTTAAGGTTGCTCCTGTCGGGGTATCCTACCACAGCAGCATGGAGAAAATGTGAGCGTTGCCTTGTGAGAACAACAGCAGGCATGGGCTGGAGATGAGGAGCTGTGTAAGGCAGGTTCCCCATGGAGTGGATTAGCACAGCAGGCAGCCATCTGATAGTCTCTGGGATGCTATGGGCCAGAGACAGGAGTGAGCCATGAATGAGGGCAACCACCTAAAAGGGGAGTGTGGAATGGGGTCAGTTATCTGAAGAGAGTAGAGAACCACGTTCCTAGCTTCGGAGACGGAAGAGCCATGGAGAAGGAAAGCAGGCTAGGGAGACAGAACACTTTAAATAGGCCGACTGTGCACCATCTACTAACTCTTTTATCAGCCATTTCCTTGCTCTCGACAAAGCTTCAACATGCATGGGAACTGTACTCCCCCTGCCAGGTGGGATGACAACCCAATTTGTCTGACTCGAGAAAAGGGCATTTGAGTAAGGTTTGTACGGGCTGGGAATCCTGTCCTCTCATTCACAGAAATTAGTCAAACCTGAAAGTGGTTTAACAGAAGCTAACCAAATTCCCCTCGAAGCAATGCCTGGAGCATGCTGGGAAGCAAGAACTCCCTCCCTACTGGCTGATGCTGAAGGCAGACGCCACCTCATCACCACACGGAGATACTATTTCAGAAGAGAGTCAACAAGACCCCAAGAGGGTCTCGAGTATGACACTCCTTCACTGACAACTTAGGAACAACTCCAAGTTGTCCACTAGGACTTTCCTGTCCCTGAGCTAATCTGTGGAAATTTTGAATACTTTTTGTAATGGTTAGTTTTAATAATCAACTTGACACAATTTATAATCATATGGGAATGTAGTTTCTGTGAGAGATCATTTACATTGGGTGGGCCTGTGGGCATAACTGTGGGGGACTGTACTGTTAACTGATGTGAGAACACCCAGCCCACTGAGGGCAGTACCAGTCCCTAGGCAGGGGGGGGGGGTCATAAACCGTAGAAGAGAGGACAAAGCAAGCAAGCAAGCTGACTTGCACACATTTATTTCTCTCAAATACTCAAACGTATTTGAGTTCCTGACACTGTGTCTCTGCTATGGGACCCAAGATTGTAAGATGAATAAGGCCCTTTCTCATCCTGTGCTGTATTTTGTCACAGCAGCAAGCATGATAGCAAAACACCACTAAAAGATTGAACAAGGATTCATGTAAAACACTGGAGAAATCCACAACAAAAGAACACTTAGAAATAGACACAGTGAGCAGAAACGCCAAAGGTCTCAGCTCAGGATGCAGCCCAGAAAGTCCTCATCCAGCCTGTGCAGGGCCCAAAAGAAATGAGTTTCTCATTTCTCAGAAACAGTCGTAGGAGTCAAGGGCACAGCAGTAGGAGCTAAAAGATGAGGAGAGAAATCAGGGCAAAGGGACCATATGTTTCATCTACACAGAACGGGATCGAGGAACTGGGGAGATGCTCAACTAGTCAAGTGTTTGTTTGTGCAAGATGAGGTGCAGAAGTCAGTACAGCTGGGCATGGTGGAATGGGGCTTATAATCTCAGGGATGGGGAGAGAGATGGACAGATCTCTGGGGCTTTCTGGTCAATCAGTCTACCCGAACTGAGATCCTGTCTGAAAAACAAAAACAAGCCACTATAAATAGCAGACAGCATCCTGAGGAAAAACTCCTGAGGGTGTCTTTTGACCTACATATACAACTCACCATCATCACCACCACCACCACCACCATCACCTCTACCATTGCCACCACCACCACCAGAACAAAAAAAAAGACCTTTGAACTAGGGCAATACTGACAAGAATGAAAGCGAGTCAGGGATGTGCGAAGAACTTCAGGCAGAGGGGTCAGTAGGATTTATCAGCTCATGGGGTTTCAAGGAAAAGGAAGAAATAAGAATGTACTCGACTTTTTTAGAACATAAAAATGTTCTAACTTTGGAGGCTGCTGGGGCTGATAATGCCATTAGCTGAGAGGAGAGGAAAAAACAGGAAGAGGCACTGACTCAGAGGTAAGGAGATTCCTCTGGGCCACATGGGGCTGGGGCTGCCCACGAAACTGCAGGCTGGAGATGACCAGGACTAGGGAAGGGCAGAGTTTGCAATAGGGGGACCTTGAAACCTCCAAGAGGCTAAAAGATTGGTAACCAGGAGGAAAATGTACACTGCCTGATTTGGGCATCTTAAGAGGCTAGAATAGTGCCCGAGAATGTAATCACTTCAAGAAGTCACCATATATGGGGGTGGAGGGACTTGGGACATTGAGAAGTCACATCAGAAGGCAATTAAGTCCTGTCAGCAGCTGCCAGGGCAGAATCTTGCAGGAGGACAAAGAGGAGGAGACTCAAAACAAGAGGAAGACCCATGAGCCTCTGACAACTCTTCTCCAGCCTTTTCAAAGTCTTAGGATAGGACTCAACCTCTGAGTCTCCTGGAGGTTAGGTTTGAACCACGTTCCAGGCTGTTAGTCCTCAAAAGTGGACACACACACACACACACACAGTTAGCACTCATGGTAATTATTTTATCTTTTTTTTTTTAAACAATGAAGTTTGGTGAGCTGACCTGAAAGAGGAAGCTAGGACCCATTCACACAGAAACACACACACACACACCACACACTGTGACTCATAACCCACCCAGGGAAAAGGCAGCCAGGATTCTCTGGCATAGAGTCTGAGTGCCATTCCATGTGTGAACTGACTCTCAGCTTATATTTCAAAGTGTTATTTCATGGTTTGCCCTGGGAACAGAAGTTCTAGGTCACAGTGATTCAGAAAGAGTGACATGCTCCAACAAGGGCTGGGAAGAGGGCCTGGTCAGTGAAGCGCTTCCTTGGGCATGCATGGAAACGTAAGTGTGATCACCAGAACCCACCTAGTGAAAATCCAGCTGTAGTGTCATGCTTGTATTCTTGGTACTGAGGAGTCAGAGACGGGTAGTCCTGGGCTCTCTGCCCGGTCAGCGTAGCCTGTTTGATGGATTCCAGGACAGTGAGAGATCCCATCTCAAAAGAATAAAGAGGACAAAACAATACCAGAGGTTGACTGGCCTCCACAAAAGTACCTACATGTACGAACACACACACACACACACACACACACACACACACACACACACACACAACTATTTCTGAAGAAAAAAAACTCATCTGTTTTAACCATAGGGCTCCCAGTTTATTTAGTCATACGTATCTTTGAACCCATGATTCCCTTCAGCGCACACGTGGCTATGTTGCTACCCATAACTAATGATGTGCATAAATTAATTTGTATGTCAGTCTAGGAAAGACTTCACGAGACAAACTTCCACAGTAAGTCAACTGCTCAGCCAGCCAGCCATAATTTGAGCACATATCAACAAGACTCTCCTTAAGAACGGGCATGTAGTTGGGTCGAATAATTGACTGCATCACTTTATATAAAGCTCTTTTCCGGAGGACTTCAGAGGCTCCTGTTAGCACCATCCTTGTAAATCTATACAAATACAAACCACATGAGACTGTGTGTTCTCCTCTCGACAGCTAAGTGGCTTTTGGCACAGACAGGTGACTGTCTTAACATTCCATCTTAGTTGCTCAGTGGCATTGTCTGACTACTGGAAAGGACAACGGGACAAGCTGTGCTTGCGGATTTAAGCCCTGAGGGTGTGAGGCACCTGCACCCTGACTGTGGTTTAGTTTAGAGATAACAGTGTGGTGATTACCACATAGGCTCACTTCAAACACTGTGTCTGGAAAGGTCTTTGTGAGAAGGTTGCCGAGAAGGCTGAGGGGAAGACCCACATTAGAGGTAGTCATGCTGAAGCGTTGGAACTTGGGATGGGCCTAGGGATGTGCTGCCTCTCTCTGGAGGCCCTTGAAATCAGCTTCCAATCAGCCTAGGTTGGGCCGGAATTAGCATAATGTGATCCTCACCAACTGTGTAAGGTGGAGCAAGCATTTCCTTCACTCTGCTTCCTCGCAGAAACTCAACCCCAGAGGCAAGGGAGACAAACACTGGCAGGAACACCATGGGTGAGCATCTACAGCCCGGGCTGGGTCCAGTTTCACCCAAATGCTTCCCCTCTCTAAAAGTCACTGCTGCCAGTTACCTCCGCCTTCAACAAGCAGGCTACGGGGGCAGATCAACATAAATGGCAAGTGGCAGGTGTCTTTTGTCAATGGGATACAGAACACTGCCGGAAGTACAAATGTTTTTCCTTTCAAACCATCCGTTGACAACCTGTGACTCAGAACCACACCAGTTTCGTAAAGCTAGCAAACAAAGACTGTGTATAAAGGATTGCTGAGGGGAGGGGGATGTATAAAATGGAAGGATAGAAAGGAGACATAAAAGGAGAGCACGGGCTAGGGTAGGTATGGCATCTTCAGAGCCTGAAACATTTACTGTTCGTGTGTGGACCCATCTTAAGTCCAGAGAAATAGCCCTTTGCTTTCCGCTAGGAAACGTAACCACTACCCAGTTCCTAATGTCCATCTGTGCTTGTTTAGTGCCCCCTGCATCCCAGATGCTCAGTGGAAGGAACTTGCAAGTAGCCTTGGAAGCACCTGCAGGTCTGGGCTTGTCCCTCTGGTGCCTCTGCACTTGCTCTGAGAACACACACATTCCCACGAGGACCGCTACAATATGAGAGAGACGGAGCATAGCCTGTCTCTCCCTAATCACAGTCAAGACCAGAATAGATCGGAAATTGCCCTCTGACTCCAAGAAGGATGAGGAAGCTCAACCAAGATGGAGTCACCTAGCTGACAGCTGGCCTCACGCCCACGAGCAAGAAGCATCACATGTTATATGCTAACCTATGTATTTCCTTCCCCCGACCTCAGACCGAGATCTTCAAGGAAGATACAATTGTCTACTCAGTCTTGACTAAAAGCAAGCCACTCGGTTTCACATTTTAGATGCAAACGGCAAGTAGACACTGGACCCCTGGACTCTTTCCACTTGATTCAGAATACCACAAAGGACAGAGACAACATTGCCTCAAAATTACAGTTCTTAGCCATGCTCCAGTGTTTCCTATCACGGGCATGGTACTGCTGTGCTGACTACAGCCATTGGAACTTGCTTGTTCAAGCTGAACTCCACAGTCTCCACCCATCCACTAATCCACCCATACATACAGTCATACATGCATGCATGCATACATACATACATGCATATATACACCCATCAATCAAATAATTCTTTATAGTTTTTGTGTGCCAAGCACACAACCCAACCCTCAGGGGCCCATCTATGGGGTAGATCACACCCAGTCTCATTCCAAATGGCTGACTGTGTATTTCCATAACTTTATTATAATGTATTCTTAGTAATGAAATACAGATTTATATTTAAATCATTTGGGTGTGTTTAGAATGAATGACAAAAATTCAGACACAGACACAAAACCTCATATACAAACATGAGCACATACATGAACAGCCCCCTTTAAAGCTGAGGGGATGAGGAGGATAGACCGGAGTGGGATTGGCAAGCCCCGTCTCTCTGCACACAGACATCTGTAGCCAGCAGGAACTTGCTGCTAACTTTGTTCTCACTAGCTTTGCATGGGAACACAAATACGCAACTCTTCTTTGTTGTCGGATCTTCTGAGACTCTGATAAAGCCTTTCTACAACTCTCTGATCGAAAAGGAGGTGACATGAACACGTCTGGAGCTTTAAAAGATGTCAGCCAGTTTTACGACATTCTTGCCTTTATGAGTGGACTTGAATAATTCCTCACCCCTTGAGTGTGTACTGCCGTCAGTGACCAGCTCTCCACATCTGGAGTGTGCGGCCGTAACTGTGTGAGCTACCTGACGTTAGGACCTACACGGCATGCTGGTTCCTCCCTTGCCTTCCACTCTGGCGTGCTTTGGTGAAGGTAGTTTACCATGTCATGAAGGTGCCTCTAGGATTCTGCAGAGAGGCACACTGGGGAAGGAACTGAGCCACCTGAGGGGCTACCTTAGAAGTGGCTCCTCAGCCCAGTGGGGCCTGCAGCTGGCTCCTTCCTTGATCAACACGTTAGCCTAGATGGCAATATCACGAAAGACTCCAAACTCGGAACCCTTCATCAGACTGTTCCTCAGAGAGTAAACACTGGTGTTTTAAGTTGCTAAAGTTTGAGGTACTAGATAATTACTACACATAGCACCAACTTAACATCAGCCATGTTTGGCCTAATTGACTCAAGAACCAAGAAGTCTTGAGACATGAATGGAACAGAAGTAGCCTGTAGATTCTCCGGCCCCAGTCATGCGATTTTTCTCCAGCCGTGTGAGCCTTGGGAGTCCCCTGAACCATGCCTCCCCTTCGTCATCTTGTGAGCACCAAACCAAAGGTGGATAAATTAACAGGATGTTAGCAGCGGCATCTGTGCTATCACGCTGAAGATTTTGTGATGATAAAATCCCGACACTGGCACAATGGCCATGTCCTTGTTCAGGTTTTTGTATAATCAGCATTTCCTTTTTGCTTATCTTGCACAGTCTGTGCTTTTCCCTCATTTGTAGCAGAGATATTAAGAAGTAAGTAGCCCTGCTGTGTAACAAACATATACAAAATCCTACGACAATGAATGGAGTCAGTCTTCAATGCCACGCCCCAGGTTTAACAAGGCATGTCTCTCTGGGTGTTCCTGTTCCTACTCTCTCTTTACCCATTGGGGTGCTGGGCAAAGATTTATATCAGAGTCCCAGAAAAGCCTGTGTTCATAAAACATCTACCCAGCCCAAATCTAAGGTCTTTCCCTCATCCAGTTCTCAGACAGCAGGTGTTCCCTGCATTTCATGCTCGGGGAGGGAAGAAAACCATTGCCTGGCACGTTTTAGAAAGGCTTAGTGCTATGAGAAGTCACTGACAGATGTGTGCAGATAAGGGATACATCCAGCAGGCTAGTAGATTTGAGACCTTTATCTGCAAGGCTGCTTTCAATGGGTTATGGCTGATTTAACTCTCTGTTTAATGTCACTCAGTATCGTGTATATAATCTGTTAAAAATTAAATGTACTCTTATAAATCCAAAAGTCACTGAGCTCAATTGTACCATACCATACATCCTGCAGGGCCTCACACCCTTCCTTCCCTTCAGCTCTCCTGCGGAGACAACTCACAGGGGGACCAATAAGTGTCCTGAAAACTATGTTACCTGCAAAAAATTCAGTTGGGCTTTATCCAAAAGTCACCAAAATGGTTTCCTACTCCCCAGCACAGGTCTGTGAGGCATAGGTGGGCCTGGCAAAGGGCATGCAGTTCATGGAAGCTGTCAGGTTTTCCTCTCCTTGGCTCTAAGGAGCAGCAGACAAGTTAAGGACGGGACAGAAGGTCTCCTGCTTGAAACAGAACTCTACCATGAGATAGAGATGGAGTAGAAGGCAGGGATGGTGGTGAGACACGGTGCTGAAAATAATTTATCACCCCCTTCTGGGCAGCCCAGGGCTGAATGGGAGACCAAGAGCTAACAAAAGAATGATGAGTGCTTGCGTTCAAGTATCTTCTCTGAGGAACTCAGAAAGAGCCGCAGAACAGGGTGCCCGGATAATTTGAGATGCTATCAGTGTGTGTGGAGTTTTAAGAGTTTGTTCTTACAGTTAGGAAAGTGTCTGCCAGGAATAAAAACTGACTTGGCTCCAGTGACCTCATTTCCCCTTCCTGGACCCATGACAGACATCACTAATTAATCTCAGAACACCTTCCTGCTGAGCGCGGCTAGGCTTTCAGATTCCCCCTTCTACACAGCACACCAGGTGGTCACTACCGCTCTGCCTCAGCTGTCTGCTGAAACAAAAGCCTGCTGATCTGGATTTCTCGGTCCAGTGGCTGCTGAAGCAATACACAATCGCTTCCTAAAACATTGAGGATTTTAAGATATGAATACACGTATTTGGAAGGGAGGGGGTTTACAAGCGCACTTAGAATTTTTGTGTTGGGAAAAAAAGGGGGAGATGCAGCCTGACTCCAGGTGCAAGGAGAGAGAGTGATGAGCCGCAGACCTCCGCCCTTGCTGCTTGGATCACCTTTCATAAGATGGAGACAGCACAGCCTGGGTAGCACAGACTGCTGGGGGAATGCTGCCTTCTGTTGGAGGTGGCTCTAGGTAAACATAGCAGGATTGGCTAATAACCACAGGCTTTATCAGCATGTTGCTACCAGATAAGCTTTAGTGGCCTCAAGTCCAAACACTCGTAGAATCTAAGCTACTCCAAGTGGAGTCTCTTCTAATCCAGGCTCCTTCTAGTGCTTTCTAACAGCTGAATGGTCATCAGCGGCAGCCACGCCATGAGGGGAACCATCAATGGAGACATTGCCCTGTTTGTCCATCCTTCTCACACCTTCCACGCTTGAGCTACCATCTTACTTTGTGGGCTTCCTTTCCGTGCTAGCTGACTCCCAACAGAGGAACCTCAGTGTTCTTCTGCAACCACACGGCTTCTAGACTAGCTCCCATCTGACCTGCGTACGACAGCCCTGCTTCCACTTTGCTTCCTCCCCATCCTTTCTGTGGCATGAATAATAAAATCCCAGAGACAGAAATTGGGGCTCAACCTGAAAGCCAGAAAAGCAAAGCAGTCAAGTCACTAGAGACATCTTACCTCTACCTTGACTTGGCGACCACAGACTAAGCAGACTAAGCCTCTCTCTCCACCCATTTTATATTCCCTCTAGTGCTGGAATTAAAGGAGTGTCACTCCCTAGTACTGCAATTAAAGGTGTGAGCCACCATCACCTGGATTTGTTTCAGCATTGATCTTGTGTACCCCAGGGTGGCCTTGAGCTCACAGAGGTCCACCCGCCTCTGTCTCCCAAATCCTGGGATTAAAGGTGTGGGCCACCCCTGCCTGACCTCTAGTGGCTTAGCTTTGCCCTTCTGATCTTAAGGCAAGCTTTAGTTATTAAAACATAAATAAAATATGACTCTACCTTTCCTCCCCTCCAACCAGTGAGCCCACTGTGACGCTGATGTCTGTTTCTGATAATGTTCTCTCTCTCTCTCTCTCTCTCTCTCTCTCTCTCTCTCTCTCTCTCTCTCTCTCTCTCTCTCTCTCTCTGTCTCTCTCTGTCTCTCTCTCTCCCTCCCTCCCTCCCTCCCTCCCTGTTTGCTTTTTGCAGATCTTTCCACTGCTCCAGGCATGCGGCTGGAACACACAGTTAAATCTATGAAGATACAGGTATGTGGACTGGCCTATCAGGCTCCGGGTTCAGGAACCTTCCAATTGAGCTGCTCCCTTCCTCCAGCCTCCAGGACCTTGCACTTGCTGTCCCCTCCGCCTTGGTCAATGTAACCCTTCCCTGATGGCCCTCTCCCCCACTTCCGTGTGGGTTTCCTTCCCACCTTGAGTGAAAAGCCACGTGATTAGATAAGGTTCCCTCTTGGCTATTCAACTTCCAACTGCCATGTTCCTGAATACCACACGGCTCCTCTGCCAAAATGTTGCCCATCTGGGACTCATCCTGGCTATAGCCCTTTTAGATATAGGAATAACAATATCCTCCCCCGCTTCCTCTCTCTTGGATTCTCCAGGATCAGCTCACTGTAAATAAACCCCCAAAGAATATTTCCTGAATGAGTGACTGAGTGACTCAGAATAGTGGCTCGCTCATCCAGCAGGCCTTTATTCAAACTTGGGATGCCGCCAGCTGAGGGAAATATTTGGGTAGCGGGAGGCATGGCAGTGGGAGAATTCACAAAAGAGCTGAGTGTGCTAGAGGTTTTGGAAGATGGTGGAGAATGGGCCAAGGAGTCGGGGGAGGGGAGATGCCATTTAATAGTCTCAGTATAATCAGAGAATAAATAAAGTTGAGATAAAACCACCTCCTTCTCATGCCCACAGGCCATTGATTCAGCTGCAAAGGCGATTGCCCAAGAAGAATATGAATATTGCCTAATACATCGGCATGGGAAAAAAAAGTGCTGAACTTTGCAACGATGGTGAGCAGTCTATAAAAGAAAATTCAAGTGGTAAAATACCAAAGTCCGCCTGTCACATTTTATTATAAGTAGTTCAAATAATGCTGATCAATCTCATCGTTGTGGAGCCAAACATTATCTCTTATTGTCAGGCAGACAACATGAGACATTTCCTATATAAGTACCCCAAACTTGTATTTATCACATGAACTTTTCGGCATAAATATCTCTAATGTGTAGAGAACTTGGGGGAGGAAGAGCCACTGAGAATCATCTAAGTACCAGACACTGGATTTTTATGACACTGTTTAAGTGTCCTCTTGCTTCTCATTTCCCCCAGATGTGGACATTGAAATTCACAGAGTGTTTCAATTACTTACTCAGGGCCACGTACTTAGTCAACGACGGCATTTTAATCCATGCCCCTGTAGTACCCTGGAGCATCCCTTGGCCTCACGGATGAGAAGTCTGAACCGGGGAAGTAATGTGTCTCTTTAGGGGTTGCAGAACCCAAGAGCTCACTGGAATTTAAGTGGGGACTTTAGGGCTCAGACAGTATTTTGGGTTGATAATAAACTATAAATGGCTTTTCCTATCCCAGGCTTCCCGTGAAAGGAATCTCGGGATGAAACCAAGCCTGTTAGTAGGAGTCGACGTGGAAGGTGGCGCTCATGAGCGAGTCACTGCTCGCCAAGATTCTCTGAATGAGGGCTTGAGTTCTGATGAGTCAATGCCACCATCTGCCTGGAGAACCTTCCAGAGCACTGAAGGTAGAACTCACATAGCCACTTCTATCATCACATCCCCAAATCTGACCTCCTGGAAGGAGCCTCTGACTATTCTAGGCCCTATCTGGGCAAGATATCTCTTATCAGAGAGAATCTCTTTGCCTCAAGATCGCCTGGTATCCATATCTGTAATGTCCCTTTTCCCGTGTAGAATGACATTTACAGATTAGAACATGACCCTTTGGGACCATTCCTCAGTCTACCAGAAATACAATTTGCTTTCCCCTAGTCAAGGGACTTCCTTGTAACAACTCAAAGTTGTCATATCTAGTCAAACCCCACTGGTGGCTTCCCGCTAGCTTCTGAAGAGACCCAAGCCTCCTGCAATCCTCTTTAACCTGCTCTTGATACTCTATCCAGAGATGTCCAATTCCAGCTCCTCTGGACCTCCCCCATTCTCTGGTGAACCCATCTCCTTGGCATCTCTCAGCTGCTCTTCTTCCTGCGCATAGGTGAACTCTCTCAGGATGCCATCAAGATTTGGCCTGAGCATCAGGACCTCAGAGAGGCATTTCTACTGTGAGTCTTTATGAACTGGTTGCCCTGGAAACCTGCTCTGAGACAGAGCTATATCCAGAAGGATTGGGGAGGGGAGCCGTTCCCTTGAGATGGTCCATAAGGCAGCAAGGAAGGCAAGGCTGAACACAGGGAGAAGGAGACCCACAGAAAGGTTGCATGTACACTTCTTCAGGTACCAGACTGAGAACTGAGCTTGGGTGGCCTATTAGCGTTGTTCTGAATGGAGGTGAGGGGACTAGGTCGTGTGTTCCCATCATGTCCCAGTGGGAGAATCTTAGCCTTGTTCTTCTATTTCAAGGCCCAGAGCCATGCCTGCTACAGCACAGTTGCCTAGAAAGAATCTGCTAAAGGCAGGAATGGATCCAAAGCCCAGGTACACTCTTGCAAATCCCCTCGGAGCCAGCCATTCCCTGGGTGCCTTTGCAAAGCTTGACAGTCTTTCCTCCAAGCTTTGACCTTGGTGACTGATTCTTCATCATCTGCCACACGTAACTGAAGCATCCACCCTCACCTCAGCTCTGCTCCTGTTCCACAATGAGACACGCAGATGCAGAGCTGTCAATCAACTCAGCCAAGGCCAGGCTGGATCAGCAGTACCCAGCTGGCTCCTAGACCTGTGAGCAACTTTACACCAGGTGTATTGCACGCTTGCTTACACACGGAGATATTTAGAGGTCCTTTTCTTTATTCCTAAGCAACATTGGACATTTTGGATTCTGGGACACACTGACTCAGGGACATCGCTGTAGCTACAATAACCATCTCCATGCAAAGCTCTTGAGGTCAGAGGAAACACCTCAGTTGCTTCTGCACAAACTCCCTTTGGGTGAACTCCCGCCCACAGACCGGATGGGAGAGCCGTGCGGGTTTTGTTCTTGACAATTACAGAGTAACCTGCAAGCGTGTGAAGTCTCTCTTCCAAGTCACTGAAAAGTGTGCAAAATCAGACCGGCTCGAGCACCGCACTATTCTTAGATGTTAAAACAATTTAAAACGCAGAATTCCTGTGCCTCAGCCAGATTCCTTATTTATAGCTAAATATTAAAATACAACTAGACATTTAAAAATATGTAAACTCTCGGGTGGAGACAGTCCCAAAGCTTTCTGCTATCTCTGTGATGTACTTCATTCTTTTTCTTATACTCTGTTTATTCCCCTGTCCTGCCCCCACCCAGGGTTCTGAGCCCCCTGTCTTTCCTCCACCTGGAGATCTGAGCACCCCTTGTCTTCTCCCCCACTGGGGTTCTGATCACCCTTTTTTCCTCCACCTGGGTTCTGAGCACCCCTGTCTTCCCTCCACCTGGGGTACCAAGCACCCCTTTTTCCCCCACCTGGGACTCTGAGTACCCCTTCTGCCCCCACCTAGGGTTCTGAGTACCCCTCTGTGTTTCTCCTACCTGGGGCTCTGAGTATCCCATCTCTTCCCTCAACCTGGGGTTCTGACCACCCCCATCTTATTCCTACCTGAGTTTCTGAGCACCCCCTTGTCTTTACCCCATCTAGGGTTCTGAGCACCCCATCTTCCCCCACCTGGGATTCTGAGTACCCCCTGCCTTCCCCCCATCTAGGGTTCTGAGCACCCCCTGTCTTCCCCCCACCTGGGCTTCTGAGAAGTTCTTGAATTATTATTTGTGAGGACAGAAAATGCATTGCTTTTTTCCTCCTCTCAGAGCTATGTTTGCTTCATTTGGTGGTGGGTCTGCCCTTTTGAACACACAGGCAAATCTGTCCAGGTTGGGAATGAGAACTAGGGTGTGCTGACATCAGGATCCCTTATGGCGCTTCGCAGGGATGGGAGGAGCAGTATGCAACCCAGGACCTGACTCACGACAAATGTCAGAGCAGCAGGCATACTTGCCATGCCAAGCAGCAGCCCAGACAATAACCTTCAAGCATGGCCACCAGGAGGGCGGCCAGGACTCAAGGGAACACCGTCCTACAGATCTTTAGAATGAGTGGCTTCCACGCTACACTCAAATTCCAAGATCCAGTCTTGGAGACGTTTGAAATCAAAGCAACCAGCCTCTGCCAAAGGAAATTAATAAACTGACTATAATTATGGTGATCTCAAAAATAGGCCAAAACAATAAATTGGCCTTTCCATAAGGGTGGGAAGCTGGGACTCACATCTGCTGAGCAGGACAGCCCCGCGGGAACCTCTGTGGGTCCATTTCTAATTCAGAGTCTTCTTCTAATGCAGTCATTTTCCTCCAGCCTCCCAGCAAATGTCAGCTGAACAGCCTGCCATGCCAGGTTTATCTTGAAAAGTGAAAATGCTCAGATGCAGGCTAGTTAGAGGAATAAGCCTGAACAAGTGTGTTAATCCATAGACGAGCACTCTTGGCTTCGTGAACACATCCCCTCAGGCACAAGTGCAGTGGGTGTTCAAGATAGCCAAGCCGGTTCTTAAACTGAAGCGTTCAGATTCCGTCTGGGGAATTCAATTCTGGGCCCTGGTTCTTCTGAATCTGCATCAGAGATTCAGTCTGGGGAATTCAATCCTAGACCTTGGTTCTTCTGAATCTGTGAGTTCTCTGAATTGCCCCAACTGACCCAGGGGCCTGGCCACGGCCCCTTCCCCACCAATGTGGCCCCTTTCCAAGAAGCACATGGTCGCATGATCTGCCTAATTCCCTCACACACCTTGGCTGCATATCTGCCTGATCATCACGCCACAACCTGGCCTCCTTTCCTATTTCACTTCTTTTTTCTACTTACATACTTCTGAAAAACAATTCAAAAATTAAGAGAATGATTGGTTGACTACTTAACATCCTTCTTGGATCCTTATTTCTTATTATGGAAGCTTCCAGAAACATTCCAAAGGAGTTACATAGAAATAACTTCAAATGAATGATGTGCTTCGCATCTAGTCTTTAAAATACCTGGTCCTAATTAACAGGTTTTATTTTTGCTCAGTTAGCTTTGGTTTTGATTTCCTGAGATAGGGTCTTGCTTTATAACCCAGACTAGCCTGGAATTCACTAGGTAGTCTAGGCTAGCTTCAGACTCACAATATTCCTGCCCCAGCCTCTCAAGCACTACGATAGTAGGCATGTACCACTCTGCATGACTCTTAGCTGACGCGAGTCCCCACCAGGAAGCAAGTCTGGGACTGAAGAAAGCTGTGCTCGACTAAGCGCAGGCTATGCTCTCACGGGCTTTGAGGTCTTGAGTCATCGTAATAAGGACCAGCGGTGAATTTATGACAGTTGCCACTTGACTTAGTAAACTTGTACCTCCTCCTCTGCAACTGCCAGAGCTGAGGCTCAGAGGTCTTAAATATGCCCAAGCTATGCAGTTGGTCATCACTCAGGTCCTTGACATGTTTAGGTGCCGGGATCTGCAAGCATAAACCACATTCCCAGGCAGTCAGGGAACCAGAAGCACCTGTGGGACGCGGCCAGCAAGGAGCGGAGGTTGCTGGGTGATGCCAGCACCACACAGGAGGAGCCTTAGCTGATTTACTTTAGGCCAAAATGAAGCAGCTTCCTCAGACTTTGCATTTTAGACAGGCCGAGGCAGAAGTCCCCATAACACAAACTAAAGCTGAGAGCCAGACACTGGCCATCTTTCTCTTGGGGCCATGGCTACCATGGAAAGCAGCACCCAGAGGCTGGAACCGGCACTGCACTGCCTCCCGCTGTACTCCTTCAGTGTTTCAATGCTGCAGAGAGCAGGTGAAGCCTTTCATTGTACTCCTGTAGTATTGCAGTAAGCAGGCAAAGCCTCTCATTGTACTGCATTATTACACTGAGCAGGCAAGGTCTCCCCACTGTACTGCAGTATTGCAGTAAGCAGGCAAAGCCTCTCATTGTACTGCATTATTCCAGTGAGCAGGTAAGGCCTCCCCACTGTACTGCAGTGTTGCAGTGAGCAGGTAAGGCCTCCCCACTGTACTGCAGTGTTGCAGTAAGCAGGCAAAGACTCCCCTGCACTGCCACAGTGTTGCTGTGATAGGGCAAGGTCACCCAGCCGTTTGATCCTAAGCTTGTCTGTATCCAGAAAACAAGTGCCTGCTAGAAAGCCCACCTTGCATGCTTCCTGACAGCTCATGTTGTATCTGTTCTTTCCCTACGATCAGGCAGGGTGCAGAGCCTTTGCCAGGCCACCATTTGGGGATCTCTCGGTGAAGTGAGACCAAAACGAAAGGGTACAGATGACATATTTATCCTGCAGACTGTAGCATGCCCTCTCGCCGTACCTAGACATTGATAAAAGTCAATCCATTGCAGATGGCCTGCCATGCTCAGGATCGAGCCACTCATGGTGCCAAACCCTCTTTCTTCCTCTTTATACCCTTACCTGGCATTGGTCACAGGTGCTGGCTTCTCTCTGACAGTACTTTGAAGCCAGATCCTGTGGCAAGTGAGAGAACCTATGCCATAATTAAAGCGCTGGCACGCGTCCTTGACATACCCTACATGCAGCTTGTAAGAGCAGAGCCCTTTCTCTCTCCTGTGTGGACCCTGTTCATGGCAGAAGCCTACTGTTACATAGAGAGAGAGTGGTGGCTCCAGTTCAAGGTCATGATTCAATTTCTAACCTTTGGATAAAGGACAGAGAATCTCTACTGCACACGGGCCACACACTTGGGCGGATCGAGCAGGAAGTCGCTCTCCCTGCATTGCCCCATCCCATGGGTATGTTACAATCATGGGCACTGGCAGCATTCAGTGCAATACCTATAAATAAACTCTCATTATTACAGCTCTTCACCATCACTCGGTTTTCGGTGTGCATTTAGCGACACTCTGGACTGCCAGCAGAAGGAAGAGTGTCCTGGGTGTTGGCATGCTCCACACGCATTATCACACGGAACCCTCCCCATCACCACAGAAGGCAATGAATATTCTCATTTTCAGATGTGAAAAACGCAAAGCCTAAACTGTTAAATAATTTACCCAGGGGAGTAGCAGCAAGAGAGTGAAAGCCTGGCTGTTTCTAAGCACTGTTGTCTGCTTGGTGTATCACGCTGCCTTTGTGACCCACAAGGAGGCCCGGACCTGCGTGCTTCAGCACCTCACCCAAGCCCAGAATGGCCAATCACACAAGCAAGACTGGCAGTCACATATGTGCTCAGCCCTCTGCATTTATTCATGTGCCCGTGCAATGCATCCTCGACCCCCATTTCCTACTATCTTCTGCAGGACCCCCCAGGAGGAGTGTTCAAAGGCCTGTCTCTGCTAAGCTGACTCCATATTCTAATTCAACAAAGAAAGTTTCGGTTACTCTTGGGGCTACCATGGTTTAAACGCAAATTATGGAGCTAAAGAGATGACTCAGTGGTTAAGACCTTAAGTTGTTTTCCACAGAGGATCCATGTTTGGTTTCCAGCACCCATGGTGGATGGTGCATAACCATCCACTCCAGGGGTTATGATGCCCTCCTTTGGCCTCCAAGATTACATCATGTGCACGTATCCCAACATATACTCATATACACCATCAAATATAAAGCTAAATATTATTTTAAAAACTCACAAATATTGTATGGATACTCCATGGTCTCTGCAAAACACAAAACACTTGTGTTCCACAAAAGCTGGTGGCTCAGAGGATGGTACATTCCTGAATTTCTGAGGAGGGTGTGGAGGGGTGCTGAAAAGGGTCGATATATTTCTACTTGCAGCTGGGAGGAAAAAGTTAGCTCTAACTCACTACACACAACATAGAAGGCAAACGCCGTTCTTTCTTTCCATGTTCACTCTCAGCACTCTGTGTTGGCTCATCTTGACAGAACCATGAGAGGCTGCCATGATGGGGATGGGTGGAGGCATTCCCAAGAGGTATGCCTGGAAGTCACATATATGTATGACATGGAAGTAGAAGTCGGGCCACCTGGGAAAAGGTAGAGGATTAGCGGCGGGGGGTGGGGTGACAGAGGGTGTGGGGAGTGGAAGGGACATCCAGGAGGGCTATAGTAGGATGACGTATGTCTCACACACTCACTTTCACACACACTCGCTCACACGGGTTCTGTCTGAAAACCACTGAGATGGTACTTAGGCATGGTAGAACTTTCTAGGCTTGATTAAACCTCCTGGGAGTGAAGGGTTGGAAAACAAGCCAGGCGGAGACAGCCCACAGAAAAGAAAATGTCCTAGGCCAGTCCTGGTGGGGCCCCACTGGCTTCGCAGACTGAGAGGTCTTGTGTACCAATGTGTACACCTGCACATGCACACGAATGTCTCTCTTGACAGCTGAGGATTGTGTTTGATCCCTTGGTCATTTTTTTTTTTGCTACCTAAACACTCTCACACGATTATAGTTATGTTTTGAATATCTGTGTCTGCCTCAAATGCATATGTTGAGGACTCTGAGGAGATGACTTAGTTGGTAAAGTGTTTACCATGCAAGCATGAGGTCCTGAGTTTGAACCCCAGAACCCATAGGAAAACGTCAGGCATAGTAGCACAATTTTTGAACTCCAGTGCTGTGGAGGCAGCGATGGGGGAGGTCCCTGGAACTCACTGCCCAGCCAGCTTAGCCTATTCTGCAAGCTCCAGCTCCCAGGGAGAGACTGTCTCAAAAAGCAAGGTGAACAGTTCCTGAGGAATAATACCTGAGGGTACACTCTGACCTCCACATACGGGGATACACATGTGCATGTATGCAGAGACCTACAACATGAATACACATACACACAATAACACACACACCATCTGTACATTGAAATCCTAACCCTTCGTATTAGGAGGAAGGGGCTTTTTGGAAGTAGTAAGTAAGATCATGAGAATAGAGGTCCCAAGCATGGGTCTAAAGTCCCTAGAAAGAGGTCCCATAGAGCCCCTCACCACTTCCTAAGTGAGGGGATCAGATACAAGCAGGTATGAGCACGTAGCTCTCATCAGACACAGATCCCACCAGGGCTTTGGCTGGGGACCACCCAGCTTCTGACTTCCTCTTATTCATAAGCCTCCTACTCTCCAGTATATTTCTAAGTCCCAGACGCTTCTCCAATAATGCCGAGCATTGCCCGCTTCCTTGGAACATTTCCCCACTGGCCTTGCTGTGAACGACTTCACTCTGAATCACATGTGGAGACAGGACAAGTCGTGTGTGGCTCTGTAGTGAGGATCACACCCATTATCATAAGATGTGTGTCTACCTAGGATATATGTGCCCCAGTTCAGAATATTGCACTAAGCATAAACGGCCACTGAAAATTATCTGCAAGCAATTTTAAAGCATTCCCTCTTTAAGAATGTGTTCATTATTCTCTGACTTCACGTCCCTCCACTCAGAGAAGGAGGCCATACGGAGGAAAGCAGAACTTAGGCCTGAGCTAAAGTCGGGGCCCTGAGTGGTCACTGATATGCCTGCAAGTTGGTTTAGTAGAGACTAATCCACACGGCGCTCTGCTTTCTGGACCTTATCTTCTTATGCTAAAGGACTCAAGCATTTAGACAAAGAGTCAAGAGCTATTGTGAGTACTTCTGTTCTGCAGAATCAATATAGACTCGAGATAGGATCTAGCCAGGGCTCACATTTTTAAGAGCGATCCTGAAATAGCTCTCCAAATCACGACTTCGTTGCATATTTGTTAAGACATTATGGTGAACACACGGTCCCTATGACACAATTGCTTTACCTGTGTCCATGGCAGACATCATGCCATGCATGGCTGCAGGTTCAGACTGTTACCGCAGAGACAGAGACAGCCAGTGCAGGAGGGTGACTCCACAGAGTTTTCTATCCCAGGCACAAGAGATTGTGCCTACCTAAGGGGCCGATGCCCTGAGACTCTCATGTCTGGTCAATGGGATAAATTTCAGGAGCATGTTCATGAGTCCCCTCTTCTTCTGAGTTCTAGAGTAGTGCCCTGCAGACTTGCCAGCTGGGAATCTGTAGGTGTCTAAGCACAGGCAATGTCCCTAATCCTGGACTGATTCCCCAAAAGGCTTGAGTCCATCACTCACCCAGATCTACTCACATTGACCTTAGCACTCCACGAATTCTCTCCTGCCCACTTCCGCCGTGTAAAGACTACCTTTCGGAAGGGGCAGAGAGGAGGACAGACATTCCCCCAGCTGACTCCCTGTCACAGACTGGCTAAGGGAAGGGAGGCTACAAAAGGGAAAGGCTTGTGTGTTATAGATCCATTGATCCCACAAAAGAACACAAAGCACGTGTTTTATCAACAGAGAAAACAAATGCCTCTCAGTGCCAGTTCCTGATGACACCTAATGTAATATCTGCCACCACCAGAAAGCGAAAATATCATCTGTAACAGGTCTCTGCCTCCTCGGCTTGGGCCACCGCTTCTCTCTCATTCGATAACTATCGATTGAGCTGGTGAGGAGAGCTGGTGGGCAAGACAAACACGCCTCTGCCAGGATAATGGATGCGTTCCTCAACCCTTGAGTATGCACGTGCCTTTGCCTGTGCCCTCCATGGCCTGACCCCCATCTTCCTGACCCTGATGGACCAAGGGGCTGCTGGTCCTTCAGGCCCAGTGTTTTTTGTGGGCTTTTAGATTTCAAGCATACTGTAGGTTCCTTGGCCTGGCTGACCCTGAAGTGCTCAGACTGTGGAAGATGGGGTTAAAGGACCTAGGTGAAATTCCTTCCTGCTGGACTGTCTTTGGCTCCTACTAGCAGGCAAACTATAGGGCTAAGATGGAAGGCTGACAGTCAGCGACTTTAAAATAACATAAGGAGCCCCAGTAACTAGACACATTAAGCAAGATGGCCTTAGAATTTGCAGCCAGAAAGGAATAGGATGGAGCTAGCAAGCAGGCAAGCTGGAAAGATCAGTCCAAGCTACAAGTTCTTTCAGCTTAAACCTAAGCAGAAAAGGGTCACAGAGAGAACCTAGGGGAGGAACCAAAGCCCAGGGCCTACACAAGAGGGTCTGGCGAGATGGCCAGGGCAGTGCCTTCTGAGTTCCAGTTTGTCTTCTGAAGAGCAGGTTCACTGGGTGCTGGTTATTGCCTTTATAATTACAAGGCCTGGTACAATCAGAAGACCAAGCCCCATGATGGGCTAAAACTATGGCCACAGTCAGAGCGCTTACACAGGAAAGCTGGGACTCAGACCCTGCCTCATCAGGGACTGTTTCAGGTACTTAGAGTGTTTTCAGAGCAAAGCCTGAGGGCTGAAAGCTATAGGTAGGAGCTGTGTTCTGTTCCTCTGCTTGGTTTCGGTTTTGCTTTCTACTTTTTCCCCCCTTTCCTTCCTCTCTTTAAATAACAAAACAAACAAAAAACAAACCAAAATTAAAAACCAGTATTATGGATTTCGTTTCTCTAAGACAGAGTCTCATGTGCACTAACCTAACCTCCAACTCAAGATGCAGCCCAGAATGACCTTGAACTTCTACCTCCTAAGTGCTAGGATTAAAGGTATGCACACTATCACACCCATTGGGAATTGAACCCAGGTGTGTGTGTGTGTGTGTGTGTGTGTGTGTGTGTGTGTGTTAAACAAGGGTCCTACTAACTGAGCTACATTCCGAGCCCAGTAGTAAAGACTCAATCCAGGTCCCTCCACATGCAGGGGAAGCATCCTATACGAAGCTTCATCTTAGCTCTCTAACTCAGCTCTCCAGGCTCATCTTAAACTTCCTCTGCAGCCTTGGTAGGTCTTGAACCCACAATCCTCCTGCCTCAGCTTCCTGAATAGCTAGAACTCCAGGCCTGCCCGAACGGGCAAGTTCTCTGGCCTTGGAATTACTCTGTGTGGGTAGACTGTGACCTTCTGGATGTCACTGATTTTAGCAAGAGCAGAGGGCTAAGCCTTCTGGGAGATCCTCCCAATATTTTTTCTCATAAGTGAGAACATCCATTTTCTAATTAATTATCTCCATTAGCTAAGCTCAATTACGTTGTGTCCACCTCCAAGAAGACAACCTTGCTCCTTGGAGACTTCCTGTTTGAATTTCCAGGGGGGCAAATATTGCCAGAAGCATGTTTTATGTAATTACTTACTGTAGATATTTCACTCTCTTTACTTAATGATTATTAAATGCTGAAATTAGCTCCACACATGGCCACGGATCCCATCAGTTTAAGAGAAAGTAAACAGAGACGAGAGCCTGCAGAGTTCCAGGGACCAGAGATGTAGGAGAACCAACCAACTAGATGCTCCCGTAATCCTCCAACAGGCAACCCTTTGTGACGCCAGGACTGCTTCCACCCTGACCTGTAAAAGAAGACCCTGGGGGATAGATAGAGCGATGGCTCGTTTAGGAAAGCACTTGCTGTGTGAGCCTCAGAACTTGACTTTGCTTCCTAGACTCAGTATTAGAAAAGCCAGGTCTGATGATATGTGCTTGTGATTCCAGCGCTGGGGAGGCAGAGACAAGCAGATCCTAGGGTCTGGGTGTCTCTTTTCCTGTTGCTATGACAAAATAGCACGGAAAAGCAGCAAGAGGGATGAAGGAATTACTTGGGCTTACAATTCAAGATTACACGCCATCCTAGTAGGGAAGGCACAAACATGGAGCTGGAGGCAACCTGCCACGGAGTATCCACAGACAAGAAGAAAGCAATGAACACTCCACTTATCACTTTCTCTCTTCTTTTTATTGGCTTAGCATCCTAGCCCAGGGAATGGCGCCACCCATAGTAGGCAGGTCTTCCTGTCAAGGCAGACCTAATCAAGATAGCCCCCACAGACGTGCTCAGAGGCCCGTTTCCCAAATGATTCGTCAGCTCACAATTGAGATTAACCAACACCCTGGGATCACGGCTATTCATTCTAAGGTGAAGAATGAGAAACTCTCAAAAAACAAGGTGGGTGGCATCATGAGGAACGGCACAACCCTAGAAGCTGAGCTCTGCCCTCCACATACAGGAGTGTACACACACACACACACACACACACACACACACACACACAAGTAGATACAACTTGGTCATTCCAGATTCTCAACCCCCACCCCTTAAAGTACTAACTCTGTGCATTTGAACTAGAAAAATAGGAATCTGCACTCTGAACGCCTTCCCTGGGGGATTCTATTGACATTGATATCTGAGAATTGGTGACAATGATTTGCCTGATACAGAAAGGCAGCCTTGTCACTGGAAGCAGGGACGGCAAAATGAACATGAGCCAGTCACTTCTTACTGTATTTTCATGATGAGAATGCAATGTTATCCGATAATAGCTTACGGATTTTATAAATCCTCAGACAAGAGCTTGCAAGCAGCAGCTGATTTGGGGGATGAAGGAAGAGTTAGGAGGGCGATGAAGAGGGGAGATGAGGAAAAGGAGGAGACAGAACTGGGTAAGGTTGGGGGTCAATAAACAGACGTCTGGGGTCCAGTCAGTTAAGGCCTTAGAAGCCAGAGCACAGTTCACAGGACCTCATCCCAGCTTGAGGGCAATAAGGGGCGGTATTGATACCATCACTTCTTGTTGTGTTGACTGAGCCTGACTCCTGGGAACCAGAAGGCTTCCGTCATCACTATGTGTGAATGCTAGCTCTGGCAGCTGGATAGAGCCCTCAGGTATAGACCACGCACGTTGGACTTGAGTGGCTGACCTGCCCAGAGGTGAGGGCACACCCAGACCTCCAACAACACCTGTTTCCTCTCTACCAAGTCTCTAGCCAGTGAGGGTCATGTGAATTTAGAAGCCCTGTTCAAACAGTGAATAGAGGAATGCCTGGACCTTACAGAAGCCAGCTCCGTCTTGTCTTCAACTTCATGGTTCAGTTACGATGAATTAAACACGACAGACAATTTACCACTGATGGAAACGATCATGTTTACCATGTTGTACAGCCATCACTACTGTCCTATTCTCAGACAGCCGCCACCCCAAAGAGGAATCCTATCCCATCAGCATCCACCCCCATCCCTTCCTGTCCTATCACCGACAGCCGTAAATCTGAATCCTGTATCTGTTTTGTATATTCCACGTCACTGAAATCGTACTTCCCGTGGTCTTTTCCTAGCTTGTTAAGCTCAGCATCATGCCTTCACAGCCTATCCGGGTTACATCACCGGTGATGTCATGGTCTGCACAGGAAGTGACCCCATAGGACCATATGGTTCTCAGAGAGACAAGGCTAGAAGAAGGGGATCGTTGGATTTCAGATTTGAGGGCTAAAGCAGCAGTTCTTACCTACGGGTCGTGAACCCTTTGGGGGTCAAATGACCCTTCCACAGGGGTCACCTAAGGCCATCTGCATATCAAGTATTTACATTATGATTCATAACAGTAGCAAAATTGCAGTTATGAAGTAGCAACAAAAATAACTTTAAGGTTGGGGATTGCAGCGACGTGAGGAACTGTATTAGAGGGTTGCAGCATTAGCAAGATTTAGAGCCACTGCGCTACCTGATCCTTGGCACTCTATATGTACCCACCCCACTGCCATGAACTCCACTGTGTATCCCCTGCTATGATGAACTATACCTTCTTAAATCATGAGTCAAAATAAACCCTTCCTCTCTTGAGTGACTCTGTCAGGTCACAGCGACATGAAAGCCAGGCACACCAAAGAGCTCAATCTTTTTTTCTGGCTGAGTAAAGTTCCATCAAATAGAAACACAGTCCTCATGTCCTCATTATTTTGTATCTTATAGGACACTCCCATCTCCAGCCTTTGCAGGACGACAAGAGCACTATATGTACCAACTGTCCAGGACAATTGCCCATGCTTGTTACCTCCGTCCTTTCCACCACCCACGCTCTTCCTGTGGAGTCCAGTTCCAGGGTCCCACCCACTCAGTTCTGGTTCCAGGTTCTATGAGTTCTCTCTTGCCTTGACTCTCTCGGCCTGTTGTAGTCACAGCCTCCTAAGGAGCCTGCACACAGGCACAGCACTGCCTTGCATTTATTTCTTCCAGGCTATTCACGCCTCTGAAGACCGTCCATGTCTGATGCCGAAGCACTCTTACAACTCAGTTGACTGCAACACACTTCCCTCTCTTGGGCTGTTTCCAATGCCCTGTTAGCAGCTCTCCTTGGCAGTTATTCCATGATTCTGGCATGTCCAACATCCTGGGGTCACAACAATACCCATGTCCTGATAAAAACTTTTCTCTTAGTTAGGATTCCTAATGCTGTGAAGCACAAGCATGGAGACTCTGATAAAGGAAAGCATTTAATTGGGGCTGGATTACAGTTTCAGAGGTTTAGTCCATTATCATCATGGCAGGAGGTATGGCTGTGTGCAGGCAGACATGGTGCTGGAGAAGGAGTTGAGAGTTCTCCATTTGGATCCTCAGTCACTAGGAAGAGAGAGAAACTGGGCCTGGCTTGGACTTCTGAAACCTTAAAGCTCACCCTTAGGAACACACTTCCTCCAATAAGGTCACACCTCCTAATCCTTCTAAGTAGTTCCACTTCCTGATGACTAAGCATTCAAATACACAAGCCAATGGGTGTGGTGGGGGGGCGTTCTTATTCAAACCACCACACACGAGTAGCATGAGAAAAATTTTCGCATTCTAAAACCCTCAACATTTAACTCTTATTAGGTGGCCATTCGCCTCCACGTTTTCTGATGATAAACCCATAATCAGTACAGAGTGATGGTCCTAGGCTCACCCTAGAAAGCAGCAGAGGCAGAGGTCAGGGGCGAGAGAGTCTGATGCAAGAGTCTGTCTGAGTTTCTATTTACTAGATTATGCTAAATTTGCCAAATAACGTCTTCAGTTTCCAAATATCTTCTTCAGTTGCTAAACAACGGCCCAGTACCCTTGGCATCATCAGACACGCGAGGTTTCTCAGTCAGCAAACCAAGCAAAGGCTTACAGTCGGGTTCTCTACAGCCCTCTACTTGTGCCTGGCTCCTTTGTCTCTGTGACAGGCTTTGTTTCATTCAATAAAAAGTTCTGAGTACTCGGGACCAGGCAAGAGGATGAGAATTTCCACGGGTGGAAAAACAGAACCAGTTCTTGCCCTTAGGGAGCGAACGGCCTAGGCTGAAAGGAGAAAAACGAACAGTAAATCCTCACACCACCGGGGCAACAGTGTGACAGAAAATTGAGCTTTTAAAGCTAAAGGAGAGAAACCCTTCCTGTTTAGCATAAACTTGTATTTTTAAACTGGAATTAATAAAGGTTGCGTTTAGATTCCCCCCCACACACACACTTTCTCCTTGGTTCTAACCCTGTGGATTGCACTGATAAGAAGGCATGAGCAATCGATCACCCATTCATTTGTGTGCCAGTCTACCCAATGGACAGCTTGTTTGACCAGGTTCCAGCATCAGCTGCTTCACGCAGGAATAGTGAAGGCTACCAGAGAGAGCCCCGGGGACTGCAGATGAGAGAAGTTCAGCTAAGACTCCCATGGAATACTCCTATTCTGATCATGACTTGCTAAAAATCATGCTTGATTTGAAACAATATATTTCCTGGCTCATGCTGGCAGTCATTTTCCCAACAAGAATCAAGACACTATCAATCACTGCAAGATGGGAAATCTATAAGAGCAAGGTCAGAAGCCAGCTCGCTTAGATCGTACTCTTAAAGAAAGTCTTACCCTGGGCACACTGAAACTATGAGAACACTTCCAAATGAAGAAGGGATGGGTGCGTGTAACAATATCCAATTCCTACCTTCACACACTTGTATGTACACGTGAAAGAAAAGGCTAGACAGCTGTGTCACTGTGGTGGCGGGTTCCCTTAACTCTACCATTGCTATTGTACAGACTGTAGTGTATGGATGAGGTTTGCGGACCTGGAGACATGAACCTGAAACATGCCTCTGACTCTTCCAAGCTCTTACTAACAACGAACCCTGTATTCCTGATCTGTTGGAAGAGCCTAATCCTGCCTACTTGATCCAGGTACCCATTAGTTAATAACTCATTATGTTATAATAACCTGTACATTCCCAAGCCTTTGTGTTCAGCACTGGGATTCAGTGTGTTTCCCCCCGAGTCTCTACCGTGAGACAAGCATTTATCACATAGTCTCCATAAATAAATAAATAGGAAACAATGTGTCTGTCACCTCGGCTTTGGAGAAGGGGCATGTGATGACTGCCAAGAGACTAGGAGGAGAACGGATCTAGACTGAGGGTCAGTCCCCTCGAAGCACTGACAATAGAGCTGAGGTGCAACAGGGTTAGGAAGCTGAGCCTGTGGAAAGACTTGAGGCCAAGTGGCAGGGGAGATGAAGGTTGTGTGTATAACGCCTGTGTGATGGTCTCAGTACCTGAACAAAGACCCTTGTGGCTGGTGTGCAAACACTAGAGTGGTAAATGATTCCCAAGCAGAGGGGGGCCACTCTCTGGAGAATTTTGCTGGTGTTTAATCCCTGTAGCAATGGCAAGCCAACTGAACGATGCTAGGCAACCGAGTGGTACGGTCCTATCCATCACATCGACATTTTCTGGAGAACACCTTGGCTAGGATCAGGAGAACAGATCAAATGGCTACCATGAAACCAGCTGGGGACATACTGATATTCCAAACAAGGTAGAGGTTGCTCAGAATGGGTACTGCCGATGGAGATGAGAGACTCGGACAGATCCCTGCGCTGTTTATCAGACTCAATTCACAGCATCCACACTGGTTCTCAGGGCGGGACGGAGCCGGCCCAAGAGAAGCTGGGAAGAACACCAAACAGTGAGGTATGAGGATGAAGATCATTAGTTTAGTGAAACTATGGAGTCTGGGGTTCCTTTCAGACATGCAAGGAAGAGGCCGGGTGGGCAGGTAGCGCAGGAGTCTGAGGGAGATAATCAGAAGGACTCACCATATGAGTCACTGATGGTCAAAATGATGAAATCAGGGGCAGAGATGAGATCATTCTTGAAGATAAGTTTTCACATACAAGGCACCACCTGGAGCGCTGAGGGGCACAGACCCTGTGCTTAATAATCCTCACCGTCTTCCCCCTCCCCCACCCTCTTCTTCCCTTGAACAACAGGGATAGGTGTGAGCTTGAGGAAAGCCTGGGGGAGGCTGACTCCTCAGAGGGAAGTGAGCTGCTACCTATGGCTGCTGCTCTGGCTTCCTGGGGGCACAGTGCAGATCCAGCCTAATTCTGTGTACTAATGCAAGATCCAGGTCTCTTGGCTTTAAACTGTGACACTCTTACCTGCTCTCTTGCTCTTTTAACAAATGATGTTAAGGAGAGAGATGGCGTCCTCTTCAGCTTGAGCTGCAGCTGAAGAAAGGCAGGAAGACAGAAGGCTCCCGTGCTGCGCTTACAGGTTCCAAGAAGCTGTTGCTAGTGTTGTGCTGAGTTCTGCACTGAAAAGACCTTGGAATGCACTGTCTGAAGTGCCCAGTGCCCAGGAATGTAGCTTAGTCGGCAGAGTGCTGCTCTAAACCTTGTCAAAGCCTGGGTTCAATCCCTAGCCTTGAATGAACCAGACACGATGGTGCACAATCCCAGCGCTTGGAAGTTGGAGGCAGGAGAATTGTAAGTTCGAGGTTCTATATAGCAACTCTGAGGCCATCCTGGGCTCCATAAGATACTGATTGTCCTGCAGTTTAAAAAAAAATAAAAGTAATTTCTGAAATACTTAGAACATCTTCACTGCAGGAATCATGCGAAAATCGCAGCTATGTTTGGCTTCTCAGTATCTGAGGTGATGGCAAGGAACTACGGAGTCAAAGGCATCCGTGAACAGGGTGTCTTTCTGCACTGCGGCTGCCAAGCTCACAGGGTCCGTGAAGAGCTGTAGCTCTTCCTGTGTGTGACACCACCAGCTTCCTTCCTTCCATCAGTTTAGAGCATTTTCCTCGGTGCCTGTTGGTCTGTTTCAAGACTATATCCACAAAGTGGATAGAAATACAAGATGGGCCACGGGAATTTACAAAGAAATCATCTCAGGTTCCGTTCACATTGAAACTAAGGAGCCCATCCCATAATAGCTAACGTCAGTGAGAATATAAGATGAAATTATCTCCCTATAACTCACTGTCGGATGACTTTTATAGTTCTTTTTTTCTTTTTTGCCATCCAACATACTGATCCAACAGCATTTTTAAGTTGCAAAACTGTTAAGCCCGCTGATATCATATTCACTGCCGAGTACACTGGCTGCGAGTGTTTGAATCTTTCCTTCCGTCGCAGCCAGAATGAAAATAAAGGTATCCATCAGTATTCTAAATGTCACGCTTCAAAGCTCCCAGGCACTCTTTCTTCTTACACCTGATTGACAGATTATGGCTTTTTGATATCCATCAAATTAATAGATTATGACTTTCTGAAGCCAGAAACTAGGCAATTATTGCCACATTCTATCTGTAAAGAGACAACTTATTCTTTGTCATCTACTGTGTCTCAGAAGGCAGCCCCCATCCCGCCAACACACGCCACAATTATAAATAATGCTTCCTTTCTTTCCAAGGTGCCCCCGCCCTGAACATCCGTGAAAGAGTTCACTTAGAAAAAAAATATTAGCACAGATGATGGCTGGCGTGTCTCCTATTTCTCCAAACTGTTTTCCGAGTTTAAGTATCTGTCACCGGAAGTTCCCAAAGAGACCTCCCTTCTGGTCTTCTGTGGTCCTGCTACAGGAGCTGCCAGGGTGTAACCTTAGGGATACAGGAATCCGGAAACTGTTGAGTCCAAATGTCTGCTCTTGCTGCTGCTAACACAGGCTTTCAGCCTGATATAGAGACAGGCAGAGGACAAGCTGCCCCACAGGAAAGTCGCCCCCACTTTCCACGGCCCCTTCATCTGCCTCACCCTCCGGCTCATTTCAAACACAATAAACTGAAGATGAAACTAACGGAGCCCACTGCAGTGTTCGCTGAAGGTGCAGTCTCCACTCTGATTGGAAGAAGGAGGTCTTTAAAAAGCCAATTTAGAAAGAGGTGAAATTTAAGTAGGCAATCTTACCAAGCATGGTGGGCAAGGGCTGAGGCCAGGTGGGTGCCAAGCCATGCATAAAAGGACCAGGAGAATAGGGAAGGGTTTCCTATCAATTCTCCTCCCACTGAAGGTGTTGGAATGTTCTAGGGTACGAACTATGTTTGTGCATAAGGGGGGATCATAAACACCAGCAGGACGCCCCACACAAATGGTGCTGTTCTTCTCGGCCCCAGAGTCCATTTCCCCAAGAGATGGGAGATAAAGGCTAGGCCTTTTCCACAGGTTGAATTATCACAGTAACACAACCCACATGCCAGAAAATGCATGAGGAAGTGCAACACCAGACAGGGACAAAGTTTTAAAGTGTTTTGACGTGAAAGAACTTGGAAGAGTTGATACCAGTACAGTTTCTTTTGTTGCCAAGACGCCCACACTGAGGCGTTTCTAGGTACATATGAGGAAGCCCATGCCAGCCAGGGCTGGAGTGTAGCTCAGTGGTGGAGCACTTGCTTAGCGTGTGCCAGGCCCTGGGTCCCGTGCCAAGTACTGTGAAGAAAGGAAAAGAAAAAGAAAAAAGAGGAGGAGGAAGATGAGAACTAAGTCCAGCCAGGGCCTAGGTCAATGGCAGAGCAGTGAACACATATACGGCCCTGGGCTCTATCTCCAGTATGGCAAGAAGAAAGAAGAAGAAAGGGAAGAAGAAGGAGGAGGAGGAGGAGGAGGAGGAAAAAGAGGTGGTGGAAGTGAGGAGAATAAGGAGCTTTTAGGTCTATGGCATCTCCCCTGTGCCCCTTTATCCTCACAACCTCCCTGCAGCTACTTGAGTGTGAACTCTTTTTCCTGTCCCCAACCTGCACCATGTGGCAACGGCTCAAGTCCCTTCTAGAAAAGCTCAGGCCTCTCCATGTCATCCTTGCACAGCCCACTTGTCTTGTTTATCCAGCATCTCTTTGAAGCCTGAGGTCTACCAGGACAAGACCAGCTTTATGTGATTGCTACGCCAAGTCCAGTGGCCAGAGAAGTGCCAGGGTTAGAGTCATAATCAGAATGCTCGTGGCCATGAAAAATGTAAGCCCAAACAAGTCTCTTTTTGCTGGGGAGTGGTGCTGTTCCTATAGAGCTATGATATGTCATTCTTGACATTGTTGAAGTGGGAAGCTCCATGAGTGATTGTTGAATAAACAAATGAGTGGAGAAACTAATGAATGAATGAGTGGAAGAATAGCAGAAGAGAGGGGTAGAAAGAACTGAGTAGATGCACCTGATAGAAACATTAATCTACTGAATCCCTCCTTGGAGGAGCTGCTGGGTGAAGGATTCATAGCTTCTGGGTGGAAGCAGGAGATGGGAGAACAATATGGGTCAAAACGACTTGGGAGGGAACACAGAGCTGTGACAGTTGACCTTTGAACTCCAGGAGGTTTTATCGGTGATGGGTGTGTGGTTAGGAAGGGACCAAAGCTCACCTGGGGTGGGGATTTAGACATTTGGGGTTAGAAGTCAATAATTACTGGCAAGGAGATGTGTGAGCCACTGCTCAGTGCCATCAGCAATCACTCCCTGGGGGTTAGTGATGTGTTAAATGGGGTGTGAGGACTCTCAGGTGACCCTTCCAAGAAGCCATGACATATTTGTTATTGTCCCCAGGTTACCCCTAGTTTTACAGAGCAGAGAGGTGAGCTCATTCACCAATATTCCCACAGCAGAGCGCAGATTGACAGTCGGGATTTGAGCACGGAACTGCCAAGGATCCAAGGCTGAGTTGTTCATCTTGGAACTGACCTGACAGACAGGAAGCTGGGCAGAATGGATCCTTCCAGAATGGTAGGGAGGGGTGGCATGGGGGAAACTGGAGAGTCATGGGGATAATTGGCTCAGAGGCCAGAGGGGAGGTATGAGACAAAAGACAGCCAAGAAAGGAGCTAGTCCCTAGTCACACCATTTTCCCTTTTATTCCTGGGCACCTCTCACTACGGTCACCTATTATTTTTTACATATACCAGTAGGCCATGGGTAGGAAAGAAACGCTAGCAACACCAAAAAGCTAAATGACTCCAATCTATAGAAATTGGAATCTGGGTCTAAGAGGTCAAGTTTGGGGAAAACTAGAGTATGGAGTTAAAATCTCAGCGGGGTACTCAAAGACCAGCGTTTGTATCCCCCTGCCTGCCTCAATGACTGGCAGACCCTGCTTGGCGCTCACAGCTAAAGGAAAAGTGTGTGCTTCGGATGGTTGTTACTGCTCGGTAGATTTACCAGCTTTGGTATGGGGCAGTAAAATCTAATTCTTCCCCTAAACATTTGGTTCATAGGATTTTGATTAAAGATTGGGAAGGAATGTTTGTGAATATTGTTTTACCCACTGCCTGGAATATTAGGAGAACAGGGCTTGCTGAATGGCTTGTATGAACGGGCTATGGCGCTACCACCTGATGCCAGCCAACTGACACCAGAGTGCCTACCATCATATAACAGCAAACATCGTTGTCTTGACCATTGCAAAACATGACCACAAAATCAGATCAAGTCAAATCCATCTGCAACTGAGACCTGTGTTCTTTCATCTGTAGGTAAGCTGTTTTGGGGTTACAACGCTCACTTTGGTTTTAGGTAAATTTGCATCGTGCTTCCAACAGATGGTACCTCCACTTTTCTGCCTTTCCCCGCACCCCCATCTAAACACCTCTGAAGCCAGACAGAAAGCCACGAAGTTATCTGTGCAGCATCTCCATCCCCGAGGCTTCTGAGAAGTCACCATCCATGCTAGGCTGAGATTTCTGTTTGCCAATGTACCTGCTTTAAGGTCACACCAACTCGGGGAGCTAGCCCAGGAAACCCGTCGATTCTCCAGGGAATGAAGGGGCTTGTGTCTGAGAATGCTCTCCTGCAAGCATATCTGCAAACAGCTTCCTCACCGCAGCCATGACGACTTGGAGCAGACACTCAAGCTGGGTCATGTTTGCCATTGACTGTCACCCATGGAAGAGAGTGGGGAGAGTCACCTAACCCTTATTTGAGATTCTAGATGATGTATGTAGCTGCGTGTAGTCACTTGGTCTTCAGCGGTCCTAGACCAGTGGTTCTCAACCTTCCTAATTCTGTGACCCTTCATATCATTCCCCAAGCAGTAGTAAACCCCAACCATAAACTTACTTTCGAATATTTCGTAACTGCAATTTTGCTACTGTTATGAATAACAATGTAAATCTCTGTGTTTTCTGATGCTGTTAAATGAACCCCACAAAAGGATCATTTAACACCCAAAGGGGTCACAACCCACAGACTGAGACCCACTGTGCTAGAGTGTCCAGAATGTGGAAGGCCAAGAAAAGTAAGATCGTTAGCGATGTAGCCAAGGAGAAGTCATTTACTTATACATTAGGGTGAGGGTTTTGTTTGTTTGGTTGATTGGTTTGGTTTTGGTTTTCTTGCTTATCCACCTACTTTGGGGTCACCTAGACTCTATAAGGAAACCCAATGCTCTTTTTGGTTTGCCAAGCTCAACTTTGCCGAATTCGTACTTTGGTCTGTCATTCATGCCCTACCTGGTGGGAGACAAGAACGGGCATTTGTTTGTTTGCTATTCCCTGGGTAAAGCGGACACAACAGCTCCGCGGCACCTCGCACACCTTCAGTCAGCACACAAGCGTCCTCGCCCTGTGGGGATTGCTGTTCTCTCTTCCTCTCACCAGGAGACATGGGGAGGCAAACCCATCCTGATGGCCTCTGCCTCCAGGATGGGGAAGAGCGGCAGCCAAGAGGAGAGTGCTTTGTTTATACGGCAGGTACCAAGCAGCTGTTGCTGCACATTAAGACCAGATGTTCAGCGATGACTCCTCCTGACTCCCCCACTGATGAAGAATAATGGCATGGAGGAGAAGATTGATGAACGGGAAATCTATGGCAATGCCTTTGAGGTTCATACCTCGCTCACTGCCTCAAACAACAGGCCCGTCTAGACACTGAGCATGGCCGTGTTGGGCTCATTCTGAGACTCTGTTGGAGGCTCAAGCCTTATCACAGCCCAATCTATCCCGTTGGATGGTCCCTGTGCATCTGCCCTGCAGTAACCTGGGAAGGAAACCTGGCCTCTCTACCTACAGATGTGATTTAGAGAGGTGAATTTTTAATTTATTACAATTCATTATGGTTTTTGATTTTTGCTTTATTTTTCTTCTTATCTCAGATCCACAGGTGGCTAAAAGATAATCCAGTGGAGAAGGACAGAAGAAGAAAGCAATCCCTCCCTATCTCTCCCTCTCTCTCTGTCTCTGTGTCTAGGCAGTCATCCTCCATCAGCCTCCTCACCATGCGTGCCCAGGGGTTGCCTCTTAACACCAGGTCACTGCAGCCACTGTCCTGACTCTCCTGGGAACCTGGACTGTGTCCCAGTGGTCTGTCCTAGGGAGTGCTTAGGCTGTAACATAAAGTCAGCGGCTTTTGTGGACACTGACAGAGACCTTCTTTGCCTCGTTACATTTTCCACCAATCCCCAGAAACTGGCAGAGGCGGTCTGACCCAAAAGAGGTGGCAGGAGCTTAGAAGCTCAAACACCCAGCTAGAAGTTCTAACCTGGAGGCAGGCAGAAGTTACCCCAGCAGTGCAACCTTCCTGCCTTGATCTGCTCCTTAAGAGAGGTCAAGACTCAGTGTCATCTAACAGCTTCTTTTCATCTTCTCACAAAGAGGAGAGTGCGCAAAGTGAAGGAAAACCCCCAGACTGAGTAAACAGAACCCGCCTTTGCCAAAGGGTCCAGAAGAAAGAGCCAGTGAGCCGCCTTAAAGAGATCCATTCGTCAACCCTCTAAGGAGAGGTCAGGGCAACTGTCTTTGCAAGCTTACCAACCCAGCTGGGGTACATCACACCAGAGAGAGTGATTACCAGGGGAGCACATGGTTCAGCCCAATTATATATGCTTAATTGATCTACATTCTAGGGGGCAAATTCGCATGGAAAAGGTTTGCCAGCTAATCACAGGAGAAGAGACGGCGTCTTAATTGGGTGGCACTGCACTGGGCGGTATTACAATTAGTTACAATGTCTAATAAGTTATCTATAATGCTTTTAATGAGAAACATTTAAGTCCTTCTGGAATTTTTCCAGTCAAATTAATTCTCGGGACTGGAGACAGTATTACAAGGCATGTTATCGGACTTACAATTAAGTCACTACTAGAACGTGTCACTTAAAATAAGAGGCTCCACGGCTAAGCCCTGAAAAACACCCACTATTTTCTGCGCAGACTTTATCAGTGTGGCGCCAGATAAGATATATCATAGGAGAGTCCGTTTTGGGTGAGCGTGATAGTGTAATGCAGTCCTCGTGGCTCGAAACACCAGAGTTGGACTCCTAAAGGGGCTAGTCGTCTTTGTCTCTGCAGTCCCCAAGCCAGGTGCATCCTACAGGCTACCAGGAAAAGAATGACATCCCCTAGAAATGCCTGGCAGCTTGAGGTGGATTTCCCATCCTACTCCTGAGCACCTTGGTAACTCCCATGCTGCAGGGCAGCCCTGGAGCTGGTCTGTGGCTCCTCTGGCTTCGGTCTTATCTGCAAGCAGTGGGTTTTGTAGCAATGGTAATGAGCAGAACTTCTCTGGGCCAAGTGCACTATGGGTAACTCCTTAGGTCAAGAGGCCCATTAGCATCTCTTCTTTATCCAGGATGATGCTCCTATGTCATGGAATCCCCTCTCACTGAAGAACCAGAGGGGCGCTGGTTTGATTTCAGAACAAGGGCTGGTACTCTTTAGGCTACAGCCAGTCCTCAGCTTTCCCTACCCTGTCCCCAAATGCTGGAGTAAACTATGACACAGCCTAGAGCATTGGTTCTCAACCTGTAGCTCGTGACGCCGTTGGCAACCTTCTATCTCCAAAAATAATTCACATTATGATTCATAATCGTAGCAAAATTATAGTTATGAAGTATCAACAAAGTGATTTTATGCTTGGGGGTCACCACAACATGAAGAACTGTATTAAAGCGTCACAGCATTAGGAAGGTTGAGAGCCACTGGTTTAGAGCAGTCAGAAGGCCTAACTTGCTGACAACCCCTTGGGTTACAAACTCAGAGGAGTCACTGGGCAGGCTTGTTAAGACGGGCTCCACCCTCCCTAAGGAATTTTGAATCTTCAGGTGAGAAGTGGTGCCCCAGAGCCTCTTCTCAGTCAGTGCCATCCGAGAGGACACTGGAAGCTGGGGCCCAGATGGCTGCTCAAGGCAAAACTGCTGCCCAAATTTTTGTCCTGCGTGGCAGTCTGAGGCTAAGAACTGGCCCCACCCTACTGGTACAGCACAGATCAGTGTCAGCTTCTCATGTCACTTGTGGAATGAAGGGAAGTCCAGGAGAAAAAAAAAAAACAACCCCGACACGGCACTGTGTCCCTTTAAATATCACCAGTTCTAACCATTTCTAGACTTGGTTTCTGTTAACTCTTTCCCAAGCAGGCAGGCAGGCAGGATTCACACTGTGGTCAGGGCTACAGGACACAAAGAACAAAGCCTTAGGTTCCAGAATTTAGCAGAACGATTGAACTGGGAGCTACCATGGCCGATGGTCGTATATGCTGCTCATGTCTTACCTTGCCCGGTAGCCCCGCCCTGTCTCCCTGGAGGGGCAAAAGCCATCCCACTTTCTACTTGGTATTCATGGCTTCGGGTGCAAAAATGAGTTCTGAAGACTCCCGGCACAGCCCTGGGAAATGGCATAGCAATAGATGGAGTAACATTCCAGAAGAGATGAGAACTTGTGTTAATATTAGGTCAGCCTGACAAATACAGGTGTTTCTGAAAATCTGTATTAAGCTTTAACTTATCTCATTTTGAGACAGTTCTGAAAGTGGAGCATAAAAAGATGGAAAAGGCTCCCTGACAACATGGTCATAAAGGCTGCATGCTGCAGCAAGGCACAGGAACAGAGAGGCCCCTGCGACAGTAAGCAGGAGTGAGCTGCAAAGGCTGGAGGCTTCCAGGTCTCACAGGAGCAACTGTGGCTTTGTGCTGGCCTCAGACTCCATGGTGGCGCCACCTCAGAGCCTCCCATCCCTGTGCCTCGGATCCACACTGAACTTCAGTCCTGCTTGGTAGGGACTTTTGATGGTGTTCACTTCCTCTCACCTCCTGACCTAGGGCTTCCTCCTTAACTCTAGAGAGAAAACTGATCTTACAGGCAACACCCAGAGATGTCGCTGAAGGAAAGGTAAATATTTGATCTATGGAAGACAGGAACGTGTCGTTATATGTTCCCCCTCTGTTTCCCTGTCCCCTGTGGTGGAGGCTTCTGAGGGAGTTTCTCCTTGCCTGTCTGTCAAACTCAAACCTGGTACAATAGCTGTGCCCTTCACTCCTAGTCCGTCACTCCTGGTCCCCAAAACTGTCCTCCCTGGTACAGTGGGACTATGTAAGCCCTCTTCTTTGAGGGGAGTTTGGCTAAATCAGTGAAGAAAGGTCGATCTTGTGTCTATGTCCCAGCGGGGGTTCAGCGAGGCAGGGAAGAGAAGATGACATAAGAGCCGGAGGCAGGCCTAGACATGCAAGTTCTGTGCTCGCTCCCCAGTGACAGCAGTTGATACACATGCGTCTTGCGCAAGACTGAAAGCTCAGAGTAAGCAGAATGGAGAATATGTGGTTTTGGAGTGAGGAGGGATTCTGTTCCTGTGAGCGCATGGTCACAACCTTGCTGTCCAGCAATCTCTGTCTAACCTCCTTCTTCATTCTTTCTGCTCTCCAACACCTTAGCTGACTGCTGACTCAATGACAAGGAGACGGCTGGAGGGCACCACAACTTCTGCTGAAACCGAGGTCATCTAGTGTATATTCCCCACCTCCGGGACACTGCCCCACTTCGTGCCTGGGGACCACAGACGGCACTCAGTGCTATCTATATTCCAGAACCATTTGAGGAGCAAAAGCGACAACGAAAAGCCCCCAAGGGAGGAGGGAGAACGTGGCATGAAATGGCTCATCCTTGCCTCTGCTAGGAAATCTAGAACACAAGGCCAGAAAGTTTCCATGTTCATCCACAGCAGGAACTTGTGAATGAGGCAAGTGACAGCTTTTACCACTGTACTCGTGTCTGCAGGAGACCAGTATGGAGCTAAAAGTAGAATCTGAGCTTTCAAATAAAGCTGAGTAAGTGGGCTAATGTAGCAATACAGAATTCATCATAATGGGGTCAGCTACACACACACACATCTATGCATGCATGGGTACCTGTGCACACAATCACACATCTATATGTATATACACACATATACATACGCACACATATATACATGCCTGTCCATACATCCATATACACACATTGGTACATAACATGTTTGTACCTCTATTTATATCTAAAAGGCTTTCAGCTTTATGGCTATGTCATATAAGCTAAATAAATTTCATGTCATGCTACGTGGTTGGTGTTTCACATAAAAACCTGTTACTAATAGAAGAAAATTCACAGCTTTGCTTACCAAACAATCTAGATAAAATAGGAAGAGATAGTCAACAGGCAGAGATTAACAAGATTTTCCTTTCTTTGGAAAAAACTCATACCAAGAAATTAAGGGCATTTAAAGGCAATGCATGAGGAAACCTTGTCTCCTTCCTTCCTGGCATCAGCTGCACAGAAAGATGGCTGGTGGCCCCTTCCACCTGCTTATGACACTAACAAATCCCAAGGCACGCATGTGCTTGGTTTGCTAGGCAGTAGGCAGGGTTCAAACCTCCAGCACCACGGTCTAAGCCATACCGCTGCCCTCACTCACTCAGCTCCCAGGCACTGTCATGAAATTACCAATCAGCTGGCACCAGTCGCTGTCCAGGCCTGGAGAGAAAGAAAGGAATGATGCCTCCTGAAATGTGTTCAGACAGTATATAAAGTGGGAAAAATAGGAGGAAAACGTCCCTCCTTCCTCCTCAAGGCAGCTACCGTTGACAGCACACTGTGCGTCCTTCCCGTCCTTCTTCTACGCATCTGAAAGGGGATGCACATGGGCTAAGAATGTTCTCCTGCTTCTAAAGATTGATATGGTACAGTTTTATAGCTTGGTGGCCTGACATGGCACCTTGCTCTGTCAGACTACCTCTTCCCGGGGACTGTTCAGCATTGCCCATTCTATGGGAGGGCACAGCAAGCTTGCAAACCCCACAGGTGTCCCACGTACCTGTGTGAGGATGAAGATGTCCTGAACTTGCTCAGGAGTCACTAGCCACGTGAGACCTCTGAGAGCTTCAAATGCTTCTCATCAGCAAGATATTGCACGTAATTTTTTTTCTTTCATTTTGATTCATAAAATTTAAACGCAGTCACAAAGTGCCTCGTAGTTACTGTATCAAACAGCGCAGACTCAGCGAGTCCCTCAAAAGAAAAGTGTGTGCATTTGCTTCTCTGAAGTCATCTGTAGTAGGTGTTGACATAATACACGCTCACGAGTGGGAATCCCACAATGCTACCTCATCCTTTCCTCGCTGAGGTCTCCCCAATACTGTGTGCTATACTAGCACCGAGCTGGGTTCCTCTGGTCCGCATTCACGTCTAGTAGGATATAAGAAAGATGAACCCGACTACTTGGGGACAAGGCTGATGGTAGCAGGGTTTCTTAGCATTTAAGACTCTTACCAGAGAAGAGCACAGTTGCCCTGCAGCTTTTCCAACAGGTGTGACCTTCTAGAAGGTGCTAATGCTGATCTCTAATCCCCCACTTGAGTAGAAGGGTCTACTGACTGCCCGGCTGAGGAAGGAGCTAGCAGCAACCTTTGTGCTCCCTGCTCACAATAATGGCTCATTAATAGTTCCCCCATCTTAAAGTGTGACATGCAATATTTCAGTCTGTTCCTTAATGTCTCTCAATTACCCATTCCTATCAGTCCCCTCCCCCAATCAAAGCACAAATAAAGCCTTGGCTGCAAGTTGTGTAGTTAGGCTATGATCAAAGTTCCCCTTCGACACGTGGGTGGTGTGCATGCCCTCATGACTATGTCTTCCTCTCGTGGAAGGAGTGCTGAGTGCCAGCTCCATTGGACCAACCAGCACCCAGATCCTGGGCTGGCCAGGGATGAGAGAAAGCAGGGGACATGGACAGCTGGGTCCCTCTAATGTGACATATTACTCTGGCCCCTGGGCAACAGCTGCCTTTTCAATAGCCCTTCTTTTCAAAGAGCCTGGACCTGCTTTAAAGTGGCCTCTGCCATAAGCCGGGAGCCATGAGGCTAACGGTACTTTTTTTTATAGCTTTCAAAAGCGTAATAGATTTTTTTTAATGATAATGAGCATTAAATTCTAACCAGTTACATCCTTCCAAGGGCTCATCTTGGCTGTCTTTGTTGCTACCCACACATATTTCACTTTTATTGCCGGAACAGAACTGTAGCACCATCAACAGACCTCTAAATAAACCGAGGGGGAGGTGGGACAAACATCACCTGCCGCCGGGCTGAAAGCCCTACAAATCTAAGTGCTTTCCTCGTTCCAGGCTCTGTCTGGGCCATGGAAGACAGAATTTACACCGGAAGTGGCTCTGGGGCAGTGGCGCTCAACCTTCCTAACACTGCGACCCTCTAACACGGGTCCTCATGCTGTGGTGACCCCCAATATTTCATTGCTACTTTATAACGGTAATTTTGCTACTTTTGAATCATAACGTAAATATTTGAGATGTGACCCCTAAAGGAGTCTCGACCCCTCAGGTTGAACAGCCACGATTCAGATTCAGATGTCCACATTTGTCTGCTGACCCCCGCTGAGCTAGAGTCTCTGCTCCCCCTCTCCCCTCCCTCTTCTACTTAAAACAGAGCCCCTTCCAGCTAGCCCAGCCCTTACTTCTCTGTATGTGAATTCTGCTTGGCGTGTTCTCTCTCTCTCTGTCTCTCTCTCTCTATGTCTCTCTCTCTCTATGTCTCTCTCTCTCTATGTCTCTCTCTCTCTCTCCCCCCCTCCCCCACTACCTTGAACACACAGGGGTCAAGGGTGTGCTGGCAGAAGAGAAAACTGTCCCCTGAGACATCTTGGTTCTACTACTGCCTCTCAAGCCTCAGTTTCCCCACAGTAAAAATGGAGACAAATAGGCAAGTTAATTTTACTGTGGAATCATTTATGTATGTAAAATTAACATTAACAGTCTATCTGGGAGAAGGATGAATGGGGAGTGTGTCTCTGCAGGCTTCTCTTTTGTTTCATTTGCATATGGCAACAGATGAAGTCACTGCTTTGTCTTCCCTAAGTCCCCAGTGGTTCCCTATCCTCAGAATAGCAAGATCATCCTTGCTGTAGCCTAAATTCTGCTCTTTGATCTCAGCTCCTGTTTTTGGCCCAGTGACTGCAGTTGCCTGGCTGTTTTCGGCTTCCAGATTCTACATTTGATTTTAGCTGCTCCTGGCATATTCGTTTCCCCATAGCCCCTTAGAACTCAGACATGTCTCCCCAGGGCACTCCTCCCTCTGCGCAGGCCAACTTCCAGAAGCTCTCTCATCACATGCTAGCCTTTCTTGGCACACCAGTCAGTTAGGTAGTTGTCAGTCAGTCAGTTAGTTATCTAACTAGCTGGTTAGCTAGCAGCACATCACTACTGGGGTTCTTTTGCTATTTACATCTTGAGGGAAAGCTCTGTACAATGCTGTTTTTCTTGGTTTGGAACGATACCTGGCATGTAGTAAATGCTTTAAGTGAATAAATTGATGAATGAAAAAAGAAAGAACTCCCTGATACTTTACTTGGCTTCCACTTCTTCCCTGGTTCTCTCTCTCTCTCTCTCTCTCTCTCTCTCTCTCTCTCTCTCTCTCTGTGTGTGTGTGTGTGTGTGTGTGTGTGTGTGTGTGATGTCTCTCTGTGTTTGTCTGTCTGTGTGTGTGTGTATGTATGCATGCCCAAATATTATGGAGGTCAGAAGAGGACATCAGGTGACCTGCTTTATCTTTGAATCATGTTAGATGCCTGTGCTCAAATAAAGGTTGCCAACCATTTTTGAATGTTATTAAAATTTCCCATAAATGAGATTTGAACTCAAGTCCTCATAATGGTGCTGCAAACAATCCTGCCTGCCAAGCCATCCTCCTAACCCTCTTCCCCAATTCCTTATTTCGCTTATTTTTCTTGTGTGCCTCTGTATACGGTCACAGGTACCACAGCATTTGCATGGCGATCAGACTACGTTATAGGAACTGTTTCTCTTTTTCCACAACATGAATCCTGGGGATGGAATTCAAGTCGTCAGCCTTGGCAGTTGGGGACTTTACCTGCCCAGCCATCTCTCACTGGCTCTATACAATGGACTGGAAGGATGATGAGAGCTGGAGAGCTTGGAACAGAGGCATGACTCATTGGGTATGTGGCTTTGGGTGGTCTCTCTAGTGTGAGTTAGGGGTTAGGCCTGGGGTTAGATCACAGTAGCAAAGCTCTTTAGAAAGAAACACTGGGAAGTGCATCTCTCCAGGACAGACACAAGCCACCTTTTGCCTTCACATGGGCACTATGCTCAAGTCTACTCCTAGCCCTCAGTTCCTCCACCATGGGCGTGAAAAGAGTCTCATTCACACTTGTGGCAGCTCTCCTAACAGTGTGACATTCACACGCTTACTCACAGCCCCTTGCCCTGAGGATGTCTGTCTTCAAATAAAGGTTGTCAAACATTTTAAATGTTATTAAATTGTCCGGTAAATGAGGATGCCCAAAGAAGTGAGCCGGTCCATCAGGATTATGCCCGAGTCTCAAAAAGACAGGAGGAAAGCATTATTAGGTTTCGGGATATTGTGCTCCTTCTCCCACGCAGCCTTTATCTAAACAGTCATTTAATGGGCAGCCTTCAGCACCATCAGAATTGCATTCTGAGAGCCAACAGAAGTTTTCAAACAATCTCGCAATGTTACGTGCTTGGCTCGAAGCTGCTCAAGAGAAAAGAATGATCCCTTCCAAGAGAGACTGGAGGAAGGCTGTATGACTGTCACCAGGACTGCTGGAAACTGACCTGCCATTAAGGAAGAACCCAGCTTTGGTGGGGCGGTGGTGGCTCATGCCTTTAATCCCAGCCCTCAGGAGGCCGAGGCAGACAGATCTCTGAGTTTGAGGCCAGTATGGTCTACAGAGTGAGTTTCAGGACAGCCAAGGCTATACAAAGAAACCCTAGGTCATAAAACAAACAAAATAAAAAAAATACAAAACCAAAAAGGAAATTAAAAAAGAACCTAGCTTGAGCCACTTAAACTCCAGCCAGAAAGATCATCCCGAGGATTAAATCATGAACTGGTCCTGCTAACCAAAATGTCACTTGACTCTCAGGCACAGAAATCAGTTTGCAGATGTATGCAGTGGAACTAGGCTCCAGGACTTTGCCTTTTGACTGGTTGTGGTTTTCTGCAGTGGCTGCCATCTGTTGCGAAGAGAAGCTTCCTTGATGAGGACTGAGAGCTGTACTTCTCTGTGGGTGTGAGGACAAACATGTAGAATGCACTGAGGGATGATGCCAGTTTAGTAAAGTGGTCATGGTAGCCTCTCTTCCAAGACACACGGTTTCACTCGCCTGGGGTTTGCTGGCAAGGTTTCCAGTACAAGGAGCTCCTTCTTGTTGAGAGGGTTGTAAGCCTCTGTTAGCTACTGCCAGGGTATGTGTGCTTCCATTGCACACTTCCGGTTCCCGTGCCGTACTGGTTGCTATTGTAGTTCATAGGTGTTATGGCCTGCTGGTTGTCTCCCTACTTTGGAAGAGTTCATGGTATCTTCTGGTCCCACAAAAGCCAGTCCTCAGGAGGGAGCTATTCAGGTCATTTCAAGATCATGATGCTTCTGGGTCCTGTGTCTGAAGTACGCAGTGTCTTTAGCCATGGGGACTTAGCTTCCATCCCTGGGGTAGACACTATGGGCAACAGTAATAGTTTGTATGTAATGTCTGGGGGAGTCTCTTGGACAACCTTGCCTTTTGATCACTCCTTGACCCCCAGCCTCTGTGGTAGCCTCCCATGAACTGACACATTCATGTAAAGAACACACAATGTGCGTTGTGTCCAATGTTTCTGCGTTCATTTTAATATCTTTTGCTCAGCATTATTAAGTGGGCTTCTCTCATTTGAAAGCCACGGTCATGGAATGAATCTTAGATTCCAATGGAAACTCACAGAAGGTCAGGTGTCCTTCAGAGACTGGTGAGGAGGGAGAAATAGCTTGTTTTAATTGGGGCTGGGGGGGGGAGCAATGCTAGTTTAGAGCTGGCCAGTGACATGGGTTGGACAGAAAACCTGAGCTACTTCCTGGATTGGCTTGTTTTCCACAGTCTGTGACTGTTCATCAAAGAGTGGAATCTAAGGCCCAGCTCATCCAGTACCAGCCAAGCACAGGTTGAAATGATGTCACTGGGGAGATCTTCAATGACTCGGGTGCAACAGCGGCACCACCCGGCCATCTCCAAACCAGATGAACGGTTTGCTGGAGCCATCAATCAGGAAGAAGTAGAAAGAGCACTGGCTCTCATTTATCCAAGCTCCGCTCATCTGTCATCAATAAAAAACTCCAGAACCATCCTGGCCTAGGTGAGAAAAACACCTTCTGAAAGTGTCCAGAAGGCCTGTTATTTTCCTTTGACTCTCTATGGCCTGGGTGTCACCCGTGACAGTCCACAGTGTCAGGCCAATAATGCTTTTCCGAAGCACCAGGGTCTTGCAGAGAAATGAAGCTCTAACTCTACATCCCAGTGTCTTCTCTGCAGAGCCAAAGGTCTCCCTGGAAAATACCAGTAATTTCAGCATGCCTCCAGTGTACCTGATGACCATGGAAGGCTGAGGAAGGCAGCTACCATAGGTCAACCTAGAAAGTTGCTGCTTATGGACCAAAAAGGAAACTCACAGCCTTCAAGAAGACAACAGGCCTCAACACTGCCCTTTTGAGTAGACAAAGCTGGTCCTTCCTCAACTCTCACAACAAATCCCAACTTCCCTTCTGTGCCTCCATGGACTGAGCCAGCCAGGCAAGACCCCACTTCTCACAGCTGGGCCGGTGGTTAATACCAATAGCCTACTGCAAAGCCCAAGGTCAAGGCTATCCTTAACTGAGACATTACCTAATCCTGTTTTTCTGGAAGGTAGAATTGACCCACTTAAGCCCAGTAGCCTCCCTGGCACTGTCTGCATAGCCCTGTTCCAGTGGACTGCCCAACAGACTTAGGGAAAGGCAGAGTGAACTCTTTTCCCTGAAGCCAGACAGAAAGAATTTAATGATGAGACACATACTATCTATATACTCTCCCAATAAAATTACAACACTGTGGAGTCAGGAGACCTGAACTCAAATCTTGGTTCTGCCAGCTGTACACTGTAAGAGCAAGGTCCCCATGGTTCAGTTTTCTGAACTGCAACATGCCTATCCTGGCTTCCTGGGGTCTGAATGGTGATAAAGATGCTAAACCTGAACGTGCCTCCTATGCTGGGGATGCCTCTCCTGTACAACGAAGCCAGTTACAATCAGGGCTTGGATTCAGAGGCTGGACTCATGTACTGTATGTGAACACATAGTTGGGCACTGGACATACACACGGTACTCAATAAATGTTGGTTTGGTAGATCAGCACTTATTAAGTACCATGTATGTGTTTATTAGAACATTTCTAAATTAATAATTGGAATACCACCAAAGAGGGTGCTAATTTTAGTATGACCATCAGTGAAAATTAAAGTTCTATGCTTAAGGAAAGAGCTCAAGCTGCCAATGTCTCTCCCACATACTGTGAACCCCCAACCACTCCAAGCCTACAGTCTACCAGCAGGAGTCCAATGAGTGAATCTTGTCCTAGATTCAAAACCACAATGCACATATAACCATCCATAAGATAAGACTCAACACCACAAAAAAGCCCACAGAATACCCCTCAGCTTCTGTTTTTTCTACCTTTACAACTTTAATTACTCATGAACTTATTCCTTGGGCAGGCCTCCACTTTGAACTCATCTTGTGCAGGCCCCAGCCTTAGAAGTCATCTCTGCCACTCAATACACTAGGAACTGTTACATTAGGTAAATCAGCCCTGGGTAGGTAACTTCTCCAGTGGCTCTGAGAAGAGGGATCCTTAACGGGACAAAGAGGAAGAGAAAGCAAGCTGGGGACAGAAGGGACTTTTTGGAAGTCCATTTTGGAGAGAGACAGAACAACTCAGAAGCAGAGAAAGATAATGAGCTGAACCTCTTCATCCCCCAAATAGAGCATCTTGGGGTCCAGACAATCCCATGCCAAAATAGCCCCAGCAGGAACTGCACTTGGAAAAGCCAAGTGGTCGGGTTAATAAGGCTTTTAGGATTCCTCATGCAGAGACTGCGGTGCTCAGGCCTCTCCGAACATCAATTAAAAGAGCATAAAACTTCCTGGAATGGAGAAAGGGCACCCAGTTCATGGCACTCACCAGGATCTGATGGGTCTTCCCCTGCCCCCTCAGAACCTCCCAAGTTCTTAGTGCTGCGCTTCCAGCTGCTCTCCACTGCCTGGTAAATACCTCACAACTCCCCAGTAATGAACAATATCTATTTATTAATGCTTTTCTCCAAACAGAAAAAAGAACAGTGCAACTTAGCGTGTCTCATTTGTTATAAACCGCAGAAGGCTACTTTCCAAGAGTCAAAGCTACCGCACCCAATGGCTTGTCTCCTCCGTAAAGATAGCTACTTCCTGCGGCAGCTGGTGACTTCAGGTGGGCTTTCTCGGGGTGCCCTGGGTGATCAAGCTTTAGTTTTAGTTTTTTGATCCATTGCTTGCGGGGTGGTTCCCAGGAAATGCCAGAGTATAAATGAGTGAGTGGCTAGAAACTCTGCTCAGTTTCCACCTGGAGGGTACCAGGTACTGGCTCAGCCTGTTCACAGGCTCCAGGAATCCTCCAGGAACCCGCTGAGGTAGGGGTCAAACTGCCCTTGCATGTTACAGACACAGAGACTGAAGCAGAGCATCACGGGATTCCCTGAAGAACACAGGAAAACGGAGTGGAGTCAAATCCCAGCTACTTGGTGGCCCTACTCTGATCTGTAATTGTTTTCCCTTTTCTGTTTCTTCCTGCCCTCCTCTCCTCTCGATACCACTCTTCCTTCCTAACGCTGCCTATATTCCTTAGCCTCTCACTAGTTACTAAGCTCCCATATGCTCTGGACTGACCAATCACTGCCCTGGCTTCTCTGTTCCTGTGCCATGTAAACACAATACCCATCATTTGACTGAGATGAACTTCTCAAAGACAATCAGTGAACACTATTCCTTACACCCAGACTTCCTTTCTTTATCAATATCTTACTTCTTCCTTACCTTCTTCACCACCTGAGAGTCTCGCTTTCTGACAGTCTTTCGTTTCTATTTGCACTTTACAACCATCTGGATTTCTTACCTATGTAGTTAGCTGAACCAGCTTTCCACCATCCATCTACCCACTTAACCTATTCATCTACCCATTATATACATACATGCATCTTCCCCTTCATTCATCTGTCACATATAATATCCATCTTTCCATCTATCTATTCATTAATATATACTTCCAATCATCCACCCACCCCGGCTACCATCCACTCATTCACCCAATCAACCAACATCCACCCATCTCCTCACCCAACCATTAAGCAACCCAGCCACCGGAGCCAGTCACCTCTCAACTTATCCATCCTCTCTCCATCCTCTTAAGCATTTAATAAGAATCCAAGCTCAGATCTGCCATGACCTGGGGCAAGTGACTTTATTTCTCTAATCTTTTAACACTTCACTTATAAGATGAGAAAAATTAAAAGAATAGCCTAGAAAATTATTGTCAAGATCACATGCAAGAACCGACAGAGAGAAATAGGATTTAAAGATGTACTTACTATATACTTATTCTAAGGATAGTCTTCGTCTATTTAATCAACCTGCAAACACCGGGCGTGTTTCTTCATTTCTCTTTCCTCCCCTTCTCATTAACCACCAAGCCTCTAAAATCAGACTTGGCCTTTCCTATGACCTTTATTAGCTTGCGAGTTACAATCTTGCCTTGGTTCTTCCCTGATCCAATACATCTCGCCACCCTGCCCCCAGATTCATTTCTCAGAAGCATTGCTCTCTTCCCCCGAGCCACCACGGGGTCAGGATACATAAAACACGGTTTTCGAGGTGGTTGAGAGATCTTTTCCTTCATTTGCTCTTTCCCTTTTCTTTACATTACAAATGCAGTACAAACACATCAATGGAGCCCTGAAAAGTAGAGGGGGAGGGGGAAGCACTGAGAAGCTCATTACACAAGCAAACCTGCAGGTAGCATATTGATAATTTTCCTCTCATGCCCCATACCCTTTCCCATAAGCAGAGGCTTGTTGTGCTAAGAGGAGCTGACAGTACGAACCATCTCGAGCCTGGTGTTCATTTCTCACTTATATGGTATTTCTTCCGTGATCATCTTCATAGCCATCTTCTTTAATGGCTGCGTAATATTCCATTGAGCTGCTTAACCAATTTCCATTTGCTAGAAATTTAGCCTATTTGTAAGACATTTAGAGCACCAGGCACAAGGCAACCACTCAATAAAGGTTGGCTATTACTCCTATTTCCAATTTGAGCTCTCACGTGTAATACATAAAAATATTTTTGCACAGCTTCTTCCATACTTATCTGTTTCTTTAATACTTAAACAGAGATTACTGGCCCGGAGGGCATTCCGAGTTTTATGCCTTTTGAGTCTGCCTCCAATAGGCACAGTTAGATCCCTCCCACATCCGCCCACATTTCCTCTGGCCTTTTCACAGATGGCTTGCTCAACTTGCAACTGCAGGAATCTACACGTCTGTTGTGTGCCTTGTCCATGAAAGAATGTCACCTTACCCCTGGCAGGGTACTGATGACAGACCACAGAAATCCTTCCACTCAACTCCTTGGCTTGCTGAATTAACAAGGCCACTGGGGTGACTAACAAGAGCGTGGGTGAGGAGTTACTTCCAAGAGCATGGGTGAGTCAAAGGCAGCTGAGTCACTGCAAAGCCCACCCCAGCATGGCTGGTCGGTCAAAAAAGCTGCACCCCTGAGCTGGTGCTTGCCTTGAGGGCTTCTCCAGAAGGCTCCCCTCCATTGCGACTGCTGGCTCATCATACAACTTTGGACAGCGTCTTGTAAATTCCTTAGTTTCCTGGGCCTTGTGAGTTGCCCCAACTTCCTGAGTTTTATACCCTCCCCTGCCTTTCCAAAAGAGATGTTTTTTTAGAGTAGAGGGAATAACTAACAGCCTCTTCGCCTGGTGCTTTCTCTGAACCTGGTGACCATCTCCAGCAGCTCAGGAGCCTCAAAACTGATGGCATCCGGGATAGCCTTCAAACAATGCCAATTCAAATCTTGAGATAATTCGGGACCCAAAGGTCCCCAGGAGAATTAAGGCCCAGACAACCACAGTAGTAACTGGTTGAATGAGAGCACCCTTGGGTTGCTCTTCCCTTTGTTCCTCCCTCCCCCTTGGGTGGCTTTTCCCATATGACTCCATTGCACTCAAACCCTCCCCTCACAACTTGCTTTGGGAAAAAGTTCAAATTAAAACTGATACATTACATAAGTTGCAAAACCAATGTCTGTTCAACTCATCCACACTAGAAATAGCCAACTTTGAGTTTTCTGGGTCTTACTGTTTCTCAGACCAGATTTTTACAGAGTACAGTAGAATACTCCTATCAGTGACATCAGGTGGGGGTCACTGCCCTCATTTTATAGGCTTCCTAATACAGGGACAGACAATGTGAGCCACTTGTAGATGGCATTCTGGGCCCACAGTGGCAAGGCAGGGGTTTAAACTGTAATTCTGCCTTCTCCCCAAGGCTCAGAACTTTTAATGGCCATGGTGTCCTGCCAGGCACTTTCTGCAGCCATCAGAAGGGCTTGTGGCTAAAATGAGAGCAATACTATTAATAGCTATTACCCCATTGTACTGATCCAGTTTCTTCGCTCAGCGTTTGCGATGGCCAGTTCTCAGAGCTGTCTCCATTGCCTCCTGAACACGCCATGCCGTGAGTATTTCCACCTGGGCTCGTGTTTCTCTCAAGTTCGAAACTCCATCCCTTCCTTCTGGGGTCTATTTCTCCCACTGTAGACTTGACCGCTTACTGTTTTTCTCCTCCCTCCAACCACACCTGTAACAGACACACCTAATTCCTCTCTGTTGCCTCTGTAGATGGAATAGTGATAAGAAACACCCCGTAGGGCCAAACAGAAGCACCCAGAATGGTTCCGGCTTCACCTAAGATAGGTAAGGAATGCTCTTTCTCCATGCTCTTATTTGACATCCTGCAACTTCCTACTGCCTAGACAGCAGCTGCCTTCCACACCTTTAGCTCCGTGTGATGGAAACACCAGAAAGATTATTCCAAGCTCGAAAATCAGACCCATTGAGCATGGCTTGAGCACAAAGTCTCTGCAGAAGAGGCCTCGATTCTCAGCTCTTCTCTCATTTGCAGGGCTTCGTAAGGTCAACTGGTGATCTTTGCCTACTAGAGATGCAAATACCTCCAGACCCTGAAGATAGCATCATATTGCACACTCAGAAATACGATTCCTAACTCTGCAACCTTATCCTAAGATTCTTCTGTCAGACCTATGCTCCCAAACACTTTGGAACCATCATAGGATCTTATGAGTTTCCTGACAGATGAATGAGTTACAGAGAACATACGTGTCCTTTGAAACCTTAAACACAAACGGTAGTGTGCTGCCAGCTGCCTTTCCACAGACTAAGCTTTAGATGCTGGCCCCTAGTGATAACAGAGGCGGGGAGAGATAAATGGTCCCTGCTTTTGCTGGACAGAGAGGAAGCTGTACTTTTAGGCCAGTGCATCTCCGCCTTCGGCTGACTGATTTGGGTTACAATGATCAATCCGTGGTTGTAGGGTCTGTTCCTGATTATTGGAGGGGCCGAACAGCACCTCCAGCTTCCGCTTGCTACCTGTCAGCAACACCCTACTCCCCCATCATGCAAGTCTCCAGACACTGATTGCAAAGTGCCGCCAGGAGCAGTCGCTCCGTGTGACCTCACTTCACATGTAAGCAATCATGACAGATGTCAAGAGCATCTTCAGACATTCACAACGACACCCAAAGGAATCTTCCTGATGGGCTCACAATAGCCAAAGAGATTCTAGAAGCTTCTTCCAGTGTTCAAATTACCACAAACACAGAGTGCTGGGCCTACCCCCAGTGGCTCAATTCAGACTGGAGGCTCTTTGATGGTGCTGACACCGAACACACCTTCTGGGGGCCCGAATCTAAGAGACTGGCAGCTTGCTTGCCACTGCATGTGTTATGACTGACTATCCTGAGAGACTTCCTTACATCCAGCAGTTTGGGAAGAGGGTGCAGCCCTTGGGAACCCCTCTTTGAAAGCTCAAATGTACATGGATGTCTCAGAAATATCCATTTGTAGAAGCATCAACCTCTACCTGACTCTCTTCTACCTGACTCTCTTCTCTGGGCAACTCCCAAGTCTCCCAAAATAACAAAGGATACAATCATGTTTTCTACAACCTATTAGCTTCTTCTGGACTCAGTATCCCTTCAAAGCATGCTACAAGGTGGAACATCAAGAGAACTGGTCAATGAGAGCAGAAGCAAACCTTCACACGGCTTTACTTATTCTAAGGGAAGGCTAAGAACTGGAGGAAGAAAGAGCTGGAGAGATGGCTCAGCAACTAAAATGGCTGCCCTTCCAGAGGACCCAGGTTTGATTCTCAACACCCACATAGCAGTTAAAAAAAACATCAGTAACTCTGGTTCCAAAAGTTCTGATGCCTTCTTCTGGCCTTTATTGGCACCAGGCATATATGTGGAGCACAGACATACAGGCAGGCCAAACACCAGTATATATAAACAAAAATAAAATAAATCTTAAAACAAAAAAAAAAGAAGAAGAAGGGGGAAGAGGCTGGAGAGATGGCTCAGTGGGTGAGACACACACGTACACACTGATCTAGGCAAAGTTAACACTGTGTCACCTAACACTGGAAGACTAGATCACAAGTTTTATGTCCCCAGTGGTTAGCTCCCCACCTGCTCCTTGGAGCTGCAGACCCAGGACAGCCCACAAGCTTTGCCTTTACAAAGCTTAAACCCAAACACTGACCCGAGCCTGGCCGGGAGACTAGCCTTTAGCTGCCCTTTCTGGAGGCACTGTGCATAGCTAATGACTTAGCCACTCTGTATGGAAACATAGAAGAAAATGCAAGTAACTAACACCTCTGTGAAGGCAAAGGGAGCCATCTCCACAGTGTGGGGAACCAGGAACTTCAGGACTTTAAGGGGTTGGAGGTGGTGTCCTTAAGTGGAAAGGCGGTGAGTCCTGGGTGTCAGCACAAGACACCCCACCCCCCAAGGAGGCCAGAGATCTTAAGTCCCTTCCCATTGCCACACTGACCGAAACACTCAAGGTTCGTGCTGATTTGGGTAAATTCTGAATCCTTCCAGAAGAAGATAGCGGCTTGAGCACAATTCCAGTTAGCATGCCAACCAAGACCATTCCCCTTTCTTCCTCCTATGTAAGGGAGGCTGGCACCTGGGATACCAAATTCTCAGCTCAAAGGAGATGAGGGGCAGGGGGCTCTCTCCAAAGGCAGCGGAAGCAGCAGCAGCAAGTGCAAGTGAACCAGAAAAACAAGAGAGGGTGTTTCCGCAGAGTGGGGTTTTAAGTAGTAGGGGGTGCTCTGTGCTAGGGTGAGCTGCTGAGTCCTGACTAGACCTATTAGCCAAACAATGAATTCTGATTGTCGGACCTTGGTGTTTTGTATTAGGAATAAATCAGTGGCCAACTAATGGAACAGACCTTGGGGGCTAGCTTAAGGAATGGATTCTAACAGGTTTTGGTAAAAGGGGGAGAAGAGTAAAGGACAGAAGCTGCCAGCTCCATGTTCTCCATGCTCCAGCCTGCTAGAGTCCTTTACCCTGCCCCACTGTTCCTGAGCTGCCTGGGGTCTCAAGGCTTCCTGTCAGTCCCTACAACAGAGAGCTTGGGCTGGGATAACAATCAGGTGGATGAAGGAGGTCCTTAATGCACGTTACAAATCAACCAAAGAGAAATGAAGAACCCTGGCTTTGTTCTTAACGGACTTTGGTTACCTGCAGCTCTGGACCTCATAGGTGACTTTAATGGGACAAATCCAGCCTAAGAAACCTGTGCTGGCAGCAAGGGTGAGAAGTAAGCCCAAGCTACCTAGTTCTTGATCCTGGTCCGGTATCTTGTACACAGCAAGTTTCTCATAGCCTTGTCTCTCTAAAGTGAAGGTGATAGGGACCTGGTGACGATGAATTTCCAAGGTCAACTCAGTTTAGAATTGCCATGGAAACACACTGCTGGGTCTGCCCCTGATGGTGTCTCTGGAAAGGTTCAGATGGAAAGGCCAGGCCCATCCTGAATGTGAGTGGCACTGCCTTATGGGTCACACTGGAGTCTTGGACCAAGCAAAAGGGAGAAAGCTTGCTGGATCCCTGTGTGTGTCTCTCTCTGCTTCCTGACTGTGAATGCAACTAGACCAGCTGCCTCATGCTCCTGCCGCAGGGCCTTCCTCACCATAACAGACTATACCTGGAAACTGAGTCAAACTGAGTAAAAAATAATCCCCTTTCTCCTTACATTGCTTCTTGGCAGGTATTTGGTTGCAGCAGTCAGGAAGGGTGACTAAATTCATGGAAGTTGAATGTAACTGGGCCATTTGTCTTTGAAGAGACACCAGGACCATGACAATTCTTACAAAGGCAAACATTCAATTGAGGTAGCAGCTTACTGCTTCAAAGGCTCAATCCATTATCATCATGGAAAGGCACATGGTGCTGGCTACATTTTGACCAGAAGGCAACAGGAAGTAGACTCAGTGTCACACTGCATGAAGCTTGAGCAAAAGAGACCTCAAAACCCACCCCCACAGAGACACACTTCCTCCAACAAGGCCATGTTTACTTCAACAAGGCCACACCTCCTCATAGTTCCACTCCCTTTGGAGGCCATTTTCTCTGTCACCACAACACCATTCGTGGTGAGTGCCTGAAAGAAAGTGTGCAGGCACTAAGTACCCGAAGCCCTAAGCCTAGGCTGCCCTGACCCAGAGGGGCTTGGTTTTCTATCTGATCACACTTTAGTTTTATTGAGATGCAATATGACATGAATTGTACCCTGTCAAAATACACATTGCTGTGGGATTAGATAATATGTTCATAGCAATGATAGGTATGTATCATCACTACTATTCCATTTGAAAAACAATCCTAACATCCCAAAGAAACCCCACATCCATTCACAGCCCCTCTCTCCTGCCCATCCCAAGCCCTAGGCAAATCATATATGTTTTGTGTTACTACGGATTCATCTACTCAGAACAGTTCCTTCCATGGCATAGAATCATACAACATGGGGTCTTTTGTGCTTGACACTGAGTGAATCTCTACCCTAAAACCGTGTGACCTTTACCCAGCCTCCAGGACCTCCCCTATGTGGGCAATGGAATCTGAGAGGATTCTTCATTACTTGACCAGGTGAGCTGATGCATTCAAAGCCCCGGAGAGGGTATCATTCACAGTCAACACCTCACACGGAGGTCACCTCACTCCTAGTCAATACTGCACGTCCAAGGGGGCTTCGCTCAGAGTCAACACCACACAGACAGTTGCATCTGCTATTGTTATTTCTGCCTTTGCAGCTCTCCTGCCCTGAAGCATCTGCCTAAGATTGGAGATAAAAATGAGATGGAACACAAAAGAGGAAATACCTTTTGCCCTTCCCACTTCAGAGCCAGGCAAGGAAAGTACGATTAGGAGCCCAGCTTAAGTGAATGCAAGGAGTCTCATCATACACACATTTAACCATCACAAATCTCTTTCTTTTACCATGGGGGAAAAAAACCGAAGGGAAAAGAACAATGTAGCTACTGCAATTAAGTGTTGTGAAATTATATCTTGCCTGTATTCTTTGTTATGCACACTGTACATGGCTGCATGCATTATACATTTTTCTATATTGATTACAGCACAGGCTTGCATACACAAAACCACACAGACCGCACCTTAATGGGCGACTTCAAAGATTTCAAGGTTAATGACAACTCTGTGTTTGCTTTAAACCCTGACTTTATAACCCAACCTCTGAGTAAAATTCAGCTCCATTGTACGTCAACAATACCAATTTAGAATTATTCCAGATGAACTGAATCAACAATAAAACAAAGTGGAATTTCTCTAGATAGATTCAACGGACCAGCACACAGTCCAGAGCTGGATGCGAGGCGGCACCTGACGCCCATCCACCAAGCCCCGTTTCTGTTCTCCACAAATTCACGGCATTGCTTTGAAAGCAAGCCACATGATTACAGGGGTCAGGGAGGGACAGAACTGGGTTCAGGAAACATGGGGATACAGTAATCTGTTACCCAGCAGCCAGTAAAGACAGGAGCTCTACCTCTCTCCCTGCCAATCCCTTGTCTGTCGTATTTCATAGCACTCTCGCCACCGAATGGACAGCACAGGTTCCCCTGTTCATTTGTGTCACTGTGAGTGCTCACCGGGAGGCATCTGGTCTACCTTACTCACTTCTGCATTCCTGGTGCCTTGGAGGGTGTTGCACACTTAGCAGATGCCTGCTAGTGATGACTTACTGAATGGGTGAGGACCATTTCCTTCAGATGCTTTACTTTCCTCCCATGCTCTGTCCTCCAGACAGCCACAGTTCACTCCTTTCACCTGAGTTTGCTTACTGGGTAATTATCTCAAAGTAGTGGGATCTGTCCTATATCAAAGACAAGGTTAAGGTAGCAATGCAGGGCATTAGCAGAGGGTGACTAGAGGGAAAGAGATTATCTAGAGATGTGTGCTCACCCTAAATCAGAAGGCTCAAAAGAATGCCCATCATATGAGGAGATAATTCAGGTGATAGAACTCAACACGAGGGCCAGAATTTGAATCCCCAGAACCCACGTAAAACCAAACAGGCATGGTGGCGTCTCGAAATCCCTGCACTCAAGAGGCAGAGAGGGGATCCCTGGGATGAGCTTGCAAGCTAGATGAGTCAGAATTGGTGAACTCTAACTTCAGGAAGAGACCTCGCCACAATCAATAAAGTAGAGAGTTATCAAAGAAGACACCAGTGTCAGCTTCAGGCACCTGCATGCACAGGCATGTTCCCATGCAAACATGCATATTCATACAAACAAGGCATGCACACCCATTCGTGTGGATGTTCCCGCTCATGTAAACACACATTCACACACTCACAACAAGAAAAATAAATGAGTAAAACATAAAAGGAATTTCTATTACCACAGTCCTTTCTTCAGTCATTGGCTCTATCTGGGGAAGTCCCAGAACTCCTGACAGTAGTGAAGAGGATACCACACACTCATGCACGCCTCTCCATTCCCCTGCTCAGGGTCCAGACTATGGATGCGCTACCATACCAGCGAAGGCTCAGCAGAGAAATGCATAGGAGTGAATGGTAGCAGAGCTCCAGGGGGAGAACACCAGCAGATGGTGGGCACAGGTGACCTCTAGCTGCCTGCCTTTCAGGTGGATGATGTGGAAATTTCACATCATTTTCCTGTGGGGGCCCCGGCAACCGTGAGCTCATTTGCCATGACAGTGTTAGACCAGGGGCACAGGCGTCATTAATTTAGTGCCATCCCTCCTCGCACGTCTGTCTCCGCTCCTTTACTTCCGAGCCCTTGGGTCACCTTCCAGACTGGTCCTTTTGCACCCAAGCTTGTATCTCCATTGTTATTTGGGAGAACTCAAACCAAGATGCAGTGTTAACACCAGTGTACATTTGAATGGCAAGAAATCCTGAAGGGTTAGATAGCCCTGATCACCAATGAGAGCTAAATTAAAACCCATCTTAAAACTGCCCTGAGAACTTACCCAGGGCTTTCCCATGAGCTTTGTGGTATAGCAGCAGAGCCCTGCATGAAGAACAAGCTGGGTGGGTGTGTGTTAGGGGCTGCTGGGAGCCTGTTTCCTTGCCAGTGATCATGACCTTAAATATCTGCACAGCTCATCCGGCCTCCCTGCATCTCCAGGTCCATGTGTGCGTGTGTGTGTGTGTGTGTGTGTGTGTGTGTGTGTGTGTGTGTGTGTGTGAAGGTGAACATGGAAGTGCCTGTTTTGTGTAAGCTTATATACATGTGTGTATGCTTGTCGGAGCCAGGACAAACTCAGGGGCCTTTTCTTAGGTAGCATCAACCTTGGGATCCTTTGAGGTTCTGGTTTGTTTTGAGACAGAGTCTTATTAGACAGTCCTGGCTGGCCTGATCCTCGCTATGTAAGGCATGCTGGCCTTGAACGTACAGGGAGCTGCCTACCTCTGCCTCCCGGGTGCTAGGATTACAAACAAGTGGCCCCATGTCTGTGTGTTTGTTGCTGAGACAGGGTCTCTTGCCCCACCACAGCCATCTTTTCTTCTTGTCAGTTTGATTCTCATGAGAAATGAGTCCATTTTACAGATGGGACCACTGAGCCTCCTTTGCTGAAGGCTGCACTGTGAATGAAATGAGGTCTTGAAAACCGTCCAGGCTCGTGGTGTGTGTCGGTTAATAATCACTTCCAAGGTACCCATTGCATATGTTTTAGGGAACTTACAGGTTGGTAGATGGAAGCCACCCACCGTGGGAGTATTTATACCATAGAAATTGACAAACAGTGCAAACCACATGGTTTAGATTTTTAGAGAGAGAGAGAGAGAGAGAGAGAGAGAGAGAGAGAGAGAGAGAGAGAGCCAGTTGTTAGGCATTTTCAAAGCCCCCATTGCCTGGCACCCAGTTGGATATTCTTCTCCCATGCTCAGAGCGTGGAAGTCACTGGCGACACACCGCACTCTGGAAGAAAGGCTTGTTAGCATTCGCCAAATGACTCTGAAACTGGTAGATCATTATTTGCTTCATGTTAGAAATATCTCTAGCGCTGCTGATTGAATGTTCACAAAACCATTAAAAGGCTTGGCAAGGCTCCTCGCAAATATCTTTTGCATGAAAAGTTTCAGAGATTGGCTAATTGTAGGGGCTTCACCCCGGTCACTCTAATCAAGGACATATCCAGGACCCCATGGTCCCCATCCCCGATGCAGGCATAGACAGGGTTTGAGAACACCCATATCATGGAATCCAGATGCCCCTCTGAGCAATGGACCGTCTGGCCAGCACCCCCATCCCTGACATGTACCCAGGTGCTCAGCTAATGTTCAGCACCTGTGCTCCTCTTTGAGTGACAAGTTTCCGCTGGCAAGGCTAGAACTGAAGCAGGGTCCCTTACCCTCAGTCTTTGCCTGACATCCCTAATCCGGCCACACCATACCCTGCAGGTCCTCCCCCAAAATGCCCCCATCAGCTTGTCTTTCACATTTTGTCCCCTCCCCTCTAGAGGTCTCCCCTCCATGAACTCAGGCCCATATTGTCTCAAAATCACATCCCACTCCAGACATTCGCTGCACTGAAGCTGGGGGACATCAGGCCAGGTCCCTCCACACCCTCCCCTTGTGACCTTCATGGCTACCCATCACTTGGAAACAAACACTAAAACTCTGGAAGTGGCCCACCAAGGCCTAAGGGCTTGCCCACCTCTTGGCCACACCCCTGATCGCTCTCCAGGCTGGGCTATCCCCTTCTGCACAGAAGTGTCAACCAGTCTGTGCCTTCTTCCTAGAATGCCTCTCCCATGCCTACCCTCTCTGGGGTCTTGGTCAACCTACTTCATTCCCGAAGCTCTGAGCTCCGGCACAAGGCTGCCAGGGAAGGCTCCCAGACCCTTTATCAGAATGTTATACCTTTCTCATTTCCATTATCCATCTGTTCATCCACCCATGTTTCCTGAGTGCCTCCTCTGTGCCAGGCACTGCTGTGAGCCACAGGGATACAGTCTTGGATGAATCAGAAGACAACAGCACTTGCCACCATGGGATGGAGATTTCAGTAGAGGAGAAAGATTAAAAAAAAAAAAAACCAGACAACAAACACAATATTGTGGTGGCACAGCCTCACACAACTGTATTGCCTTCCTTCACAGTGGTTGTCTAGCTTTTAAATTATTCATTAATTGATATTGATCCCTCCCCCTGCCAAGCAGAGCCCCAAGAGAACAGAAACTGAATCTGCCATATTAGCAACAGGACCCTAAAGACACCAATGTTACATGGAACACAGTGGGCCCGTGCAGAAATCTTAGATATTTGTGGGCACACTAGTCCAAAGTGAGTTCTCCTAAGGTCAATTTACTTTAGTACTGGGACCTGGGGTGAAGAATCCCTGAAACCCTCAGCACACCCCTTTGAAAAGTCTCTATGTTCCCTCTCTGCCTGTAATTTTGAGTTAAACCAAGGGCCAGCTGACATTTTTGATAAAGGGACAGATGGCATTGGGGGCCAGGCAGTCTTAACTCTGTTGTTAACGCACAAAGCAGTCATAACAATTCTATAAACGAGTAGGTATGGCTTTGGTCCAAATGAACTATTTATAAAAACAGACTTCAGGCAGGAACCAGCCCACAGGCTATAACTTGTCACCTCTGAGTCAGATGTCCCCAGATGCCCACAGCTCATGGCAGTTGAGGGTGAGCCTGTCCAGCCCATCCCAGCTGTGGGCTCTACAACAATGCCCAGGCACTCTCTACAGATGGACAGAGAGTTTCCCAGAAGCACGCGCTTCCCAGTGCACAGCCACTAGCTCTGTCCTGTATCGCACAACACAAATGGTTCTCCGCCACCTGGAAGGGAAGCAACGACAGCCTGGGAGACCAGGAGGCAGGGATGGTGAAGGCTGCAGCATTCCTTCCCAGGTCTCTAGGCTCTGCAGGAGGCTGAGCTCATTTCCGGCCCTGCCTGGGCATGTGTCAGGACTTCTGCCCTCCGCCCAGTTCAGCTTGTATTCAACTGGGAGACACAGGGTCTTTGTGCCTCTGCAGCAGATCGGTGACACTGGCTGGTGTCTTTGAAATTCGATGTGACATGCCAAAACATGCCTACTGCTAATGTTAATTTTCAAGAACTTGACTTCGGCTGGCAGTGGGGAAAAAATAAATCACTTTACTTCTGGAATGTGTAGTTATATTTACCCTCATTTGGGGGGGTCTGTAGTATGGCAAGCCAAACCCCTCAAGGGCCTACTCACTCCAGTAGGATGAGACACACAGGTTGTTGTAGTGTTAATGGAACCAGAGAACCTTAGCCACAGCTCTGATGCTGTGTGCGGTGCAGGGCTGCAGTGGGCATCAGCTGTTCAGGACAGACACAGAACATCTGTTTCAGGGCAGCGCTAGCGCGTGGAGGCTCGCGTGAGAAATATCCTCCACTGGCTCAGGTATGTGAACACTTGGTTCCCAGTTGGTGGCACTGTCTGGGGAGAGTGACCGCAGCCTCGCTGAAGGAAGTATGCCATACCTTGCCCCACCTCCACTTTGCTTGCTGCTTTCCATTTGCAGTTGAGGATGTGATTTCTCATTCCCCCTGGCTGCTGGTCCTTCTGGATGTTGAGGGTATAACGTACCAGCTTCACATGTCCTAGCGTGTCTCTAACATGCCACAGTTCACAGGGACTTAGGGCTGCAGGGTGCTGCCTGTCCTTGCATCGCTACCATGAGCAGAGCCACGGTCTGGTTGTTGTTCATCCCCAGCGCCACTGACAATAATGTCCTGGGGGAGGAGGGGTTGTCTTGGTTCCAAAACACACATCTGCATTTCGTGGTGGGGATCTAAGAGTCACCTGCTTCTCCCTTTCACCATCAGCATTGCTATGTGTCACTACCCTTCCATGAATGTGTGGGTACACACACGTGTGCTTGTGTGTGCGCACATTCAGATGACAGAGGAGATCATAGGGTGTCCTGCGCTACCCCTCTACACCTTATTCTCTTGAGACAGGCTCTCCCACTGAATCTGGAGCTAGGCTGGTGGCCACTAAGCCCTAGTGATCCTCCTGCCTCCACCTCTCACAGTGCCGGGGTCACGCTTGGTGTGGGGGATTTCACTCAAGAACTCATGCTTATACCACAAGCACCTTCCCCGCCAATATTCCAGTCCTAGGCAGCTTCCTTCTAAAGTAGCACAGCTCTAAGAAGTTGTCCACATTGGGTTTTATTGAGCCTGTGTTTATGATAGCAGGATCAGGCAGCTGTAGGATCAAGTAGGCAGAATTCCCACGGTGGGTGTGCAGAGTGCTTCCAGAAGGGGGTGGGGGAATTACGGCCAAATGCAAAACAGGTTCTGCCTGAAGGGGGCAGTAGCAACTCAGGTCCTGCCAAACAGCGTAGAGAACTTAAATAGTCAGGGCCTCTGAGTTTTCAAGAAATAAAGAAAATCTGGATTGTCTTTTAAATGTATTGATGTCATGAATTTTAGGAGATTTGGGCCACCAGTTACCTCCATGGGTTTGAACTGACCAGCGGTTGCCAGTCTGAACTCCTGCCAAGAAACTGGAGTTGAAGAATTGGGATAGATCCCATCAAGCAGATGACAAGAGGTTCAGTTGACTAATCCCCAGTCCCCACCTACCAGGCTCTGACTAGGTGGGAACAAGTCTGAGATGTCACTTCTTCATATTAGCCTTAATCTAGGATAGAAGGTTGACTCTCATCCTTAGCCACAGAATACGGCCACCGTCCCGTATCTCTGGTGGCAGAGGCAACAGGCAGTCGGGAATTGTGCTGGCAGTACCCCTCAGTAGATCCGATTCACCAGGGCATCTAGACACCTCGCTGACAGCTAAGTGAAAGAGGGCCCAAGCCTCTGGATGCTTGATTCGATTCTGCTGGACTGATCATTGTGATTGGATGACAGACGAATATGTCCCTCTCCTTCTCAATAGGAGCTGAAACACCAGCTGTCACCGAGGGATTCACCCTTCTGGTAGGTGTGTCTTGGCAAAAAATTCTCTTCCTTCCCAGGCAGAATGGTTCCTGACTCTGCAGCCTAAAGAATAAAGCCAGGTCTAACCAGAATCAAAATAGCAGGAAATGTCCTGACTTCCTCCTGGCTCAGGACCGCATTGTCTGCCAAGTCCTTTGAAAGCTGTCCCTGCTCGCACCCTCCAGGGACACGGGGTGGAAGAGTAAAGATAGAACGGAGACCACAGCCTCGAGGGGAAAGGGAAAAGGAGGATGAAAAGACCATGGGAAATGAGCGAGGGACACTGTGTAGTAGAAAACCCAGAACAGAAAGCATTTCCTTCTGATGAACCTGCTTCGCTTCAGCGGAATTCTCAAAAATAAGTCCTGCAGGCTCGGAATTTTGTAAGGCTGTGGATGGAGCCCCCTTCTGGAGAAAATTTTCATTAGGTACAAAAAAAAAAAAACCAGATCAAAACACAAAGATGGGCATGTGTGCACACACACAACCACAGAACAATTTTAGGCTGTTAAGATAATATGCCTGTCATCAGGTAGGAACCGAAAGCAAAGCTTCATCGTTCCCTTCCCTTCCATGCAACAGAAGATATCCGGGCTCTTGAGTAGCTGTGTTTTCAGATAGAAAGGAAAAGTACGGTTTTCAAGACCTGGGCTCTCCCTTAACTTCAGGCGACTGATTGCTTCTCACTGCCAAGACCTAGTACTTGAAGACAGATCGCACCATGGTGGGGCATGATTTTTTTGAGGGGCTGGGGTAGGTGATTTTACTCTAACAGAGCAAAGGTGCTTTTAGAAGGAAATGGATTTTATTTAGGAGGGCTTATGATAGGAAATGGGAAGAAGGAAGGAGGTAGAAGAGGGAAGATCTGCTAAGAGGACTTTGGAGGTTTCCAGTAACTCGGTGGAACTACACAAATCCAGGTCACATATTCAGCCTAGTAGTATATTTAAACTATTTTGGGATTTTCTAAAAATATTGATACTAATGTTCAGACATGCGAACTTTCACCACAGCAGGCACTTTCTCTGCTCCCATGTTTCCCTGGAACGTCTGAAATGGCGCAGGCTGCTCCAAGTGGAAGTCACAGGCTGGGGTGCCCTCTCAGACTCCAAGTCCCTGCCCTCATGGGAAAGGCTTTGCACATGAACCAGGCTCTTAAAATAGAGCGGGCAGGGCGGCCGCTACATGAGAAGATGCGGGGACTCACTTGCAGTCCTGGAAGGCAAGATGCCCACTCCCAGAAAGAACTCTCCACTTTAAACCAACAGCACAGATTTCCATGGAAATACTTTTGGGCACTCTTGGGGGGGGGGGACAGCTCTCCAGACCTGAGCCACTCCCTAGGAATTAATTCTTGGGGGATTGCTCATGCATGTGAGAAGCTGGGCTGGGTGGAAGTGCCGCCTCATGGGAGTGGGCAATCCCAGCCGCAGTGGAATTTCTCACTCACACTTCTGTATTCATTTGTTGCACATTCGTGATGGTAGCCAAATTCCAGCCGCTACTTCCGGGACAGGCTTTCCCAGAGCACCCCAGGAGAGAGGAGAGGTCTTCCAGCCTTATTGTTTAGAAGCCCACCCCCACCCCCAACCCTCCCAAATTTGGAAAGTGGCAAGTGTGCCAATGAGCAGCCAGAGGCTCATAGCTTCCAAGCTGGGCCCAGTGCCTGCTGTGTGGAAAAACACACATGGGCTTGCCCCAGCTCCGCAGGGCAGTGACTAATTCACTCGATCACATTGTTTTCCCCTTTCTTCTGTTTTCTTTCTGCCTCGGGAAAGTTTGGGTTAGGCTTGTTGACTCACCGGCTCCAGGATCTCACCCCCCCCACCATGCACACACCCACCTTTCTGGATGGCACAAAGAACCCCCTGCCCTTAAACCCCTTGCTGGTGAATTCAGTCGCACCTTGCATGGGTAGAGACTATTTCCCCTCCAGGTGCGGCCTCCAGGAGAACATCAGTTACCATCCTGATGCAGATTCGTGCCCTGATTATGCACGACAATCAAAAGAGAGAAATGAGCCCCTCAGGGCTGGCCACTTATTTCCAGTTCAGAAGCAACCGAGTGTGCTTTCAAAGCCACCTGTGCCAGCCTGCCCCGCAGGAGGAGACACACCAGTTGCTTTGCAGAGGCGCCCTGTTTGAAGCCCGCAGCCCCAGTCCTGGAGACTTTTGCAAGCTCTCCCACAGTCTGCTTTTCTCATAGAAAAAGCATTAATTTGGATGAGCCCTGGAATCACACTGAGGGAGAAAAACCCATACTAAGACAGGAAAACTATGAAAGTCCCCGGGTAAGGCAACAGTCCACGTCCCAGAGGCCAACAGCTCCCAGCGAGGTGGACGTTGTGAAACACGTAGCCTAAGGCTGCCTGTTGCATGCAGCCTTGTCCACTCAGCAGCCCAGCAGTTCTCCGGGCTGATGTTAATGGATTCTCTGACTGTGGAGAACCTGGGAACTCAAACAGAGTGAAGAACTGGCCCACGGTGGCTTTATGAGCAGCAGAGGACAAGAAGGATCTGCTTGGATCTTTCCATCCAGCGTTGCTCTGCCCCACCTTGCTAACTGGGAAATGTATGACCTTAGGGATAGTTAGAGCCCTGGAGGTGTGGAAAGCTGGTTCAAACGGCAGCATAGGGTCCATAACAGGACCCCTAGACAATCAGCAAGCAAATTCCCGGTAAGGAAGGAGCAACAACTGTTTGGTCCCCAGGACTGTGTGTACATAGAAGAACATGCCAGAAGTCAGGATGGGAAAGCAAGCCTGGCCATCAGTTAGCATCTTCCTCTTCTGCAGGATCCTGGTAGGGACACACACACACACACACACACACACGAGTCGTTTCTATGGCCATTGCATTTCTGGGATGCTAGCCTCTCTTCAGCAGGCGTCTCCTTTTAGAAGGCTACCTAGAACCCTGACTTCCTTTCCTCTTTCCCACTTCGTGCTCAGCCATGTGCCTTTTCCTCCGGCACCAAGAATCCTGGCCAGAAACTCAACACCCATGCCTCGGGCATTCCCTCTCTTCTCCACTCCCTTCTGCATGGCCCTACACTGCTGCTCCCACCCACTTGTAGGCTGCCAGCTTTGGGTCCCAGAGGGTGCCTAAAAGGACAAGGAGGGACTGAGCCAGTATGCTCTCTGGAGCATCCATCCCCAGGGGAGTGCTGGGCGTGCCCTCTTAGCCTCCAAAGCTTGTACCTGTCCCCTAAGCATTGCTTTTCTATACCCAAACTTCCAGGGATCTCTGAGCTTCAGCCCGGCTGAGGAGAGCCCCGGCACGCCTCCCCTGCTCTGTCAATCCTGCCCTGGAACCACAGCAGTCTGGAGGGTCACCCAGCAAGCAGCTGCAGCCTGGTGGGGAGGCTTGAACTTTTTCCTTGCTCTCAGCGCCACCCGCCTGGGGGAAGACAACAGAGGCGGCAGCCTGGGCTCGGGCAGGAGCTCCAGCTGGCTGGACAATGGGGACACAAGGAGCTGGGGTACTGGGCCTGCACACTGGAGAGGGGACTGCTCCCAGGCCCTTCCGAGCCCAGGGCTAGAGAGCCGGAAGACCCCAATGCGGGAGCGGCGAGCGCCTGGGCTTTGAACGACAGCAGCAGCCGGGCTGCGGAGATCCGCTGGCGTGAGGCACCTTGCTGCTTGCCAGCCAGGCTGGGCGAAAAGAGGACCCGGGGAAGTCAGTGATGCCAGCTTTGGCCTCTCCTAGCCCGGCAGTCCAGCAGCTCGCGATCCCGAATGCAATGGCTCTTTCCCGGCTAAGACGCTGGGCTAAGCGGGCAAGCACAACGCCCAGGAGTCGTCTCAAAAGGAGTGTGTACCCGATACACGAGATTCTGGAGGAGGCGAACCAAAGTTACCTCACTTGATGTCAGCCAGGATGTCGCCCCTGCTTGCAAAAAGGCTCTGTCCTCCCCGGAACGAGTGTACACACACACACACACACACACACACACACACACACACCAAGACTAGCCGGCTTGCGGAGACAGGCCCCTCTAGGATCGGAGCTGGGGGTGACCTCGCATCTGAGCAAGCCGGTTCTGCCTGTATGGCCGCGCCAGGAGCCCCGCGACCCTCAGATCTCTCCTGACCATCGCCAAGCAGGGCGATCCGAACGCCAAAGCTGGTGCGGAGCGCGCTGCCCGCGGCTCGCATTCCCTACCTGGGACAGCAGAACGCACAAGGCGAGCGGAGTTCTCGGCTGCATCTTGCCCGACTAGAAGAAGCGCCTGGCGGCGTTTGCATTCACACACGCGGCTGCACTGAGCATATTTTCCGTGGGAGCCTGCCTTTGAGGAGAGGCTCTGCCTCGCCAGCCAGCCAACTTCCCAAATAGATCAGCGGCAGCATCGCAAAAGCATTGGGTAGCGGCTGATGACCAGGACCAATGGCTTTACAAGACGGATTCCTTCATAACGCTCCCTCGTTTTGCATGGCAGATAGGAGCAAGCACCTCGCGGGGGTGGGGGTAAGCCCCCTCAGAGCAAGGAAGCAGCACGTTGCCTTTTTTTTTTTTGGACTCCTGGGACCCAGCCTCACAAATCAGGCTGGGCAATGCAAGCCTATTCCACTTTCCTTGGAATTGCACCCGGGACTGGCAGCCACTTCTTACACAGTGTAAAAAGATTATCTTTATTAAAATGTTAATAAGATCCACTTTATTCCCAATAAATCACATGAAATGACCCAAGCAGCCCCAGCCCGCTATGTCCTTAAAGCCTTGCTGGTAGATTTCTTTGCCTTTTGGTTCCCCTCTTCCTTTTTTTTTCTTTTCCTCCCCCAAACTGGCTTTACCACAGCGGTGTTTGGTGTTTTTCTACCATCACACAAATCACAAAGAGGACAGATCAATTCTGGCTTGCAGGAAAAATCCATCAAGGAGCAATAGATTTTATTAACTGCTCAGGTGAGAGAGTGACTGGCCTCCACTCCACAAGCACGCGCCTGGCACCAAAGCCAGGACTATGACTTGAGCAAATTTTGTCCCCCCTGCCCCCCCCCCCCCCCGCACCGTGGATGTGACCTTTCAGAGGTCCTGAGCAGTTCTGAAGGACGCAGAATAGTACTAGCTATGGCTCAAGGAATCTTGGAGGTTAGAGTAACAGGGACATATGGGGGGCCTTCTCTCACAGAGTTCTAAGGCTAAGGCAGTACAGTCCTTATTTTCAGGCAGCCTTCTTCCTAAAAGGACTCACGGTGTTTTTACAAGAAAGGGAATTTATCTACCTGAGATAGAAAATCTGGGCCACAGGCGAGTTGAGAGAACTACAAGGTTAGCTCCAAACTGCCACGGCTTGGCTGCGATTTGGATATGAGCTTCCAGGTGGTCAGAGCAATATGAAAAGTAGGTGACATCACTTTTGTTGTAGACATGTGTATAAGTTACACCCAGGACTGTGACAGATGTATTATATGGCATCTGCCATAGCAGAACACTGAACAACGGGCCATGCTCAGTACCAATGGGTCTGAGAAACAGCCTGATCAATATACAGAGCAGGGCCTGGAACATGGAGACAGCGATTGGTATATTAAAGAATAGATGGCTAAGTTAATCAAGAAGTAGCAGAAGGGGAGGAGGAGCACAGTCTGGAGCCTAGATAGCTTGCTGACACCCCAGATCTTTACTCAGCAGCAAGTTGCCCAGACCCTCTGCATTTCTGTTTGTCTTCTGGTTAAAACTCCTAGACTCCTAGAGTCGGAGTGAGGATTCAGTGACAAACATCCACACATCCAAACTGACAAACTCTCTAAAATTCTTCCCTTGACTGGCTCTTGGCCATAAGGTCATTGCATGTCATCCCAAGGTCATCGATGACAATATTTTGCTGTCTAGAGCTTGGCTGTCTTAGCTGCACACTCTACAGATAGCAATGCCACCCAAAGAGTCCACAGAAGATGCTGAGGAAACTCCTCCTTCATCCATTCATCTTATTGCCTAAATAGTGCCATCTATCCTGAGCATTCAATAAATATGGTCTTTAGTAGATGATATGACATAAGAGGATAGTATGAGCCATGTGTATGGAAATCCATACCCATGTTGCTACTCAAAGATAAGGAACAAACATGGAGTCTAAAAAGATTCAAATAAAGATATCTGAAATCTCTGAGTCTCTGTTCCAGGAAAACAGCCATCTGGTCAACCAGGGGCCAGCTGCCCCGAGAACAGAGATTAGCAAACAGACAGGGAAACCGAAAATGAGGGACAACTCACCTCGGAGGACGGGAGAACAAGGTGACTGTGCACTGGTGGAATAAAACAGTCCTCCCTTATCTCCATAACAACCACTCTATCCAGGGAGACTCCTCTCTGAGTAGACAGGGTCCTAAGCTGTACTCAATAACAATTTGGTGTCCTGCCTTCACCCTTTGGTCAGCCTTCCTGTGCTCTCCCCAATCCGTCACACTTAATGCTTCTCACCAAATATATCCAGGCTTGCACCTTCTTAGTAAATGTCAGGGCTAGACTTGTTTCTGATTGGGGTGGGGCACGTGAGCAGACCTAGCCAAGAAGCTGTGATTGGGAGTGACAGGTATCACTGCAAGGCTGGGGTGCTTCATGGCCACTGACAGGCTAGTTGGTTTCCCTGGAAATAGGGACCAGGGGCATTTGTGCAAGTTCCTTTACTGGGGAATGTTCTCAGGGAAACTTATGTAGGAAGGGAGCATAGAAACAGATGTGAAGTAGATGCACTTAACCAATAAGGCCCTGTCTGTCTCAGACCTCCCCTTAGAACAGCCCTTCAGAATAGGCCCTACTGGAGTTAGAAGCCTATGGTTCTTGTCCTAATTAGACCAGTAGTTACATATTCCCCCAAGTCAGGAGTGAGATAGATGGCTTGACTTGGCCAAGGGCAGTTCTCCAGCCTGACCTCAAGTCCATCACACACATGCACAGCTGAGGTGATCAACCTCAGGGAACGGATGCCTTTGTGAGCATTATGGACTCAGCAAAGACAAATGCAGCTCGTGGACTGAAATCTTGACCTTCCCGTACCAACATCCACCAGCGTCCCTGAGCTTCTGGCCTGGGAACGTCTACTCTCTAGCAGAAAAGCTCCGTTCAAGTTCTGACTCTGAGGATGCCTGGTCCTTACTCTTTCTTTGCCCCAGTTTCCATAAACTGACTCGCCAAGGCAGGTGAGAGTTGAGTTTCCAAGCTTTGAGGTGCTCCCAAAAACCCGTGGTGATCTCTGGCTCTCTAAGCTTAAAATGGTAGGAAGAGTCTTGCCAGCAGGATGAGGGCTGGAGCGAGGCCAGCAGGTTCCACCTACATGGAACTTATAGCCTCGATACCCTAAGGCTCTGTTTCCATTCAATGAAATGGGACTCTTACTATGGTCACACTCCAAGGATGGCTGCAAAGCTCGGTGTTACTCTGTGCCTTTCCCTTCTATTCCCCTCTACACTCAGCAAATGTGATTTGGCCATAAAGCATGGGATAGAGTTTTGATCAACCAAAGCTTCTGATGATAAAGGCTTCTGAAAAAGAAATTTATTGTTTGTGTGGTTCAGCTTGTTTTCCCTTATTTGGGTCCCTAATGGGGGGGGGGTGGCTGATGGGTTAATCAATGGACCAATAATGATGGTTCAGAGAACCACAGCTCTCTACCTGTCCTCACTCTGCCTCCTGGACACCAGCCCTCAGCAAGTCCAGCCACTGTCACAGACGTGAAACTGTCTTTAGACCCATTGGAGGTTCACACTCTTTTGAGGCACTTCAACTTGGCCGGAGAACTGACAGATATTCAACAGCCAGCAGTTGCCTCCTGTGGCTGCCAGGGATGGGGACTATTTCCTTTGCTTGGATGATGTCGCCAAATATAGTCCGGAGTGGGTAGAGATGGCTGTGGATTTTCACATGCTTGTATATATGTGCACAGGCACATAGGATGTGTGTGTGTATGTGTGTTTGTGTGTGCATGTGCACATATGCCTGCTCCTGTGGACTGATAGCAGTAAATATGTTGTCTAGCAGAGATACATTTTTCAAATTTTGCCTGTGCCATTGTTTGTAACAGAACAATGGTAAAAAAAAGGCACCCCCCCCCCATGAAAAGAAACAGCCCTCAGAGTGCCTGGAGACCCTGGAATATAATGGAACTACTGGGGCAGTGTGGAAGGAAGTCCATACCATACACCTGTCAATCTTAATGCTAACCATGCTGCCATCTTAAAATGCTGCACAATCTTTTAGGTCTCTTCAACACCAAACTCTTGGTCAGGGGAGCGTCTGCTTCTCCTGAGCCCAAATGTCATTTATGCTTCTTCAGAGCTTTTTGTGCTTCTGTTTTGACACTCAGTCCTCCAACCAATGTCATTCCAACCAGCACCATACGTTACCTTGAACTTGGCTTTAATATGTGACTTGGGAAAACACTTACTGATAGGCCAGCTTAAATCCGAGTCCCAAGAGACTCTCTCTGCTTCAGTTTCCTCTCCCTTAAGATTTATTTGGATGAAAGATGGGCCCCCAGCTCCCACAGGATCACATGTTTAAATGTATGGTCCCCAGCGGGTGGCACTGTTTCTGGAGGTTGTGGTACCTTTAGGAGGTGAGTCCTGGCTGGAGAAAGTGTATCTCTCAGAAACACAGGCTTTGAGGTTTATAGACAGACTGACACTTCCCGTCACATCTCTGGGATGAGAGCAAGTGGCTGCCATGTGCATCCACCACCATGGAAGCACCTGTGGCCGCATGTTGGGGACTACGGACCACTGGACCCTGAATTTCTTGTAAACAACTTGTTTTCCTCTGCTCTGAGCAGCTTGCAGCTGCTCTGAGCACAAGACCCTGTTGGCAGGGGAGTGGGTTCTGATGAGTCCACAGCTGAAAGATCCTAAGAGCTGGGGTGTGGCCAGAGCCCTATATAAGCTGCCCCTGAGCACAATAAAGTGGGCGTTCTTGGCATTCTTGTCTCAAGGATGTCCCCATGGCCCTGTCTATCTCTTTCTGTATGTATATGTTTTTAAATTTTCACCCTAGCTCCCGTAGCACGTAACAAGTAGAGCGCTTGATGGAACTGGTGTAGTTTTACAGCCACACCTGCCTTCAAGGATGGACCTGAACCAGATAAACCCCTCCTCTCTCCCATCACTGTTTGTTGGGCAGTGCTTGATCATAGGACAGCAGAAGTAGCTGATGTGGCATCATGTTCCTTCTGCTGTGAGAACACACTCTGGCTGAAAGGGTCATTTGTCACTGGGGAGCTCACCAGTTCCAGCCCACTGTTGAAGGAAGCCAGAACAGGAAGGAACTGAGGCAGAGACGAAGGAGGAATGGAACAGAAACACGGCTTTTGTTCATCCTCTTAATGGCTTCTGTTGAGCTAACTTTCTTACAGCACATAGACCCACCAGCAGAAGGATGTACTGTTGATGGTTGAACGGGATCTCCTGCATCAAGTAGCAATCAAGAACATGCTCCACAGACATGACAGTATACCAATCTCATCGAGGCAATCCCTCAGTTGAGAATCCCTCCTCCTACCTGACATTCCCTGACATGGGAAGCTGACATTAAAACACACACACTTCCCTATGATTTCCGCCAAGCCTTGAAATAGTGTTTGTGGGCAAGCTTGTTGGAACTAAACTGAAAATGTGGGTGGGTGGGTGGGTGCTTAGAGATCTTTCATGGAAGACGGTCTGTGAACATGTTTAAGAGAAGCGATATCCACACACAGCAACAGGTATAGGACTGGGGCATATGGAGGTTTGAATGAGAGATGTCTCCAACAGTCACGCATTTGAGCTCTCAGCCTTTAGCGGATGGCGCTGTTCAGGGAGATTACAGAACCTTTAAGAGGTGGAGTTTGGCTGGAGGAAGTACATTACAGGTGGGAGGCTTTGAGAGTTTGTAGCTTCCCCCAAACACACGCACTTCCGGTTCGTTCTCTGACTCCTGTTGTAGTCGAAGATGTGATGGGTCAGCTTTCTGCTCCCCGCTCCCATGCCCCCCCCACCATGATAGATGCTTGTCCCTATGGAGCCATGAGCCAAAATAAACTCTGTCCTCTGTAAGTTGCTTTTGGTCACAGTATTTTATCACACCAACCAGTAACTAAGGCAGAAGATTGGGTCACCTCCGCTAAATTGGCCTGTGCCTTTGGAACTTCCCTCCCTCCCTCCCTAGCAGCAACACTGGGCATTCAGACACCAGCCTTAACCCGTGACTGGAAAACCATTAGAACCCCCTCTAGGTGTCTCCCTTACCCCAAATCAGTGGCCGGGGTTACTTCTGCAGTGAGAACCAAAACAGCTCAGCTCAGCAGCCAAGTGGCTCTCAGGACTTAGACCTGCACCAGGGTCAGTCATTCCAGAAAGGCAAATTTCAAGCCTCCCCCTGCCCCCGATTTGGTTTGGAAACATGGGGATGGAGTATTTCACAACACAGAAGACATATCCTGAGAACCACACTACTCTAGAGAATTCTGCATAACTTGCAGTTTTTCATTTGGCTACCACAAACTTCTCAGGATGAGTCTATTGCAGATTAGTCAAGGAGCTAGGCCAGTGGTTCTCAGCCTTTCTAATGCTGCAACACTTTAATACAGTTCCTCATGTTGTGGGGATCCCCCAACCAATAAAATTCTTTTACTTACTACTTCATAACTAAAGTTTTGCTACTCTCATGGATTGTAGTGTAAGTATTTGTGTTTTCTACGGTCTTAGGTGACCGCTGAGAAAGCTCCTTTGGCATCCCTTAATGGAGTCACGACCCACAGGATGAGAACCACTGAGGTAGACACTAGAAAGAAATAACACCGTGAGGTTCGTGTGTTTAGGAACCTGTGACTTGGAGGGGGAATATACAGCCCTTCAAAGGTGCTACAGGAGGCATTTGAGGCCTGAAGAAGGGCAAGCCATGGGGCCTGTGGCGGTGGTGGGAAGCGTGAGTTGACCACAGTTAGATCTCAAGGCTGTCAGAAGTTATCCTGGTTTCCTACTGATCAGAAATGGGACTTGTTGTGAATGTCGACCTAAATAAATAATAAATAAATAAATTAAAACCTGGCCCAGCACTCCATGGTAGATTTTAAATGAACTTCAAGTTTATTCATTATAATCCCAACTAGGTAAGTGGCAAAACGTCATTGCCTGTGTGGGTCAGGCACGTGTGTGTATGTGGGTGTTCATGAGTGTGTTATTGTTTATCTACTTGGCTGGTGTGCCCTGAGATAAGACTGGTCCTAATGCTCTCAAGGTCCCCAGACCTCAACCTCTAGCCTGCTTATGGTCTCCCGATGGGGAGCCCCTGAGCTAGAACAAAGGGCAAAGTGGGGAGGGAGCATCTGGGGAAAGGGCTGGGGACCCGAGGATGGCAACAGGAAAGGGTCCAGATTAAATGTCAGTCTCCATCCTGTTGCCAGAGCAGGCATCGTTCAATCCGCTCGAAGGAGGAGTTCAATTTCTCATTCCCATTTTACATCACCTTTTTTTCCCACCTGACTGAAGCGAGGACATACTTGGTCAAAGGGTCTTGTGTTGACTGTTTAGAAGACAGCAAGAGCCTGAACTCTCTCTTGGGGATTCTCAGCAGTGAACAGGGCCCAGGGAGGGCATGGCAGCCCCTCCTCCTCACCACCCAGCTCAGCATGTGGCACAGAGCCTGAGCTTATGCAAGGATAGATCAGGACAAACCCCCTCCCGAACAAAGCAGAACAGCTTTGCCTGGTCCTCACCCATCCCTGGCACCCGACTCCGACTTTTCACGGGTGGTGCACACTGCTTTGACTGTGACTTTGCCCTTGTGCCTGTGGCTTGGGGTGACAAAGATGACGGGGAGGGCAGGGTGCAGATTATGGGCTGCTGGGATTTCTGTCACTGTAATTAAAAAAACAAAAAAAAAAAAAACAAGAAAAAGGGACTTAGAGACGAAAGCTTTATTTCAGCTCACAGTTCGGGTTATATTCCACTACAGCAGGAGGGTCAACACAACAGGGATCTGAAAAAAAAGAGCTAGTCATGTGACTCGCACGGCCGAGAGCAATGCCTGTGTGCCTGCTTGGTGCTCAGGCACCTTCCCAGCTTTTATAGTCCAGAGCCCCAAACCCAGGAACGGTGCTCACTTTCAGGCAACTGGGCCAGCCCACATCAGTTAAGACAACTGAGCTAATGTCCCAAGAGCATGCCCACAGGCCAACCTGAGCCAGACAATCCCTCACTGGGACTCTTTCTAGGTGGTTCTGGGTTGTATCAAGTCAACAGTTGAAACCAGGCAGCACACTGCCCTGTGCCTCTGCCATCTGCATGGAAATTCCACCTGCTCCCTGGCTACTGGCTAGCTCGGCCAGCCAAGCTCTGCCCGGATGTGCACTGCCAGTCACAGTGGGCTGCTCGGCTCAGATCCACCAAGGCCCAGTCAATCATGGATAGGTAGGAAACCATGTTTACCATGATGAGACACAAAGAGAGCTGTGGCTATTTGTTATTCAGAAATAAAACCCGGATACATAAACGAATCTGCTATAGTTTGAATGTGGACTGTCACCCCACCCCACCACAGGCTCCAGCGTTCGAAATCTGGGTTCTTAGCTGATGGAATTGTGGTGGAATGTTGTGGAACCTTTGGGGTAAAAGGCATAATACATAGTTGTTCCAAGTGAACCACTAGCCCCGAGTCTTCCCATCCAACCCAACAGCCAGCCACAGTGTCTTGCTTCCTGATCCACAGTTTTGTTGAACAAGCTACAAGACAAGCTCTCACCACTAGGGGCAGAATCGCCCCAACTGCCATAGCATAAAAAATCCTATCCCCTGAAACCTTGAGTCAAAATGAACCCTTCTCCCTTTAACTTGGTCCTGCCAAGATTTTTTTTTAAATCACGACCGTATAAAAATAATTAATCCAAACACCATTCTTTGGACTGTGCTCTGCTCAGGGTAGGGCTGAAAACCAAACTCACTTTTGGCATAGACATTTACATGAGCACATCCCATAATTAATGCCCTTAATAATGACAAATCCAAGTCCTCAACAATATCTCCCCATACCCAGTGGCCCTCTCCTTTCACCCAGCTAATCCTGGCTGCTGGTCTCCTCCAAGGCAAATCCCTTGGTTCTGCTCTGAACAGTGCAGAAAACCGCACCGCGTTTAGCGGCTGCTTCCCTCCCGCCAGCGGGATTGTAAGGCCATCGCTTGACAATTACTAGGGAGAATGTATTTACAATGCAGCGCGGATCCCCAAACGTTTGCCACGGATGCATTCATTTGCAATGTAATCCAAATCTGCCAATGCCTCTGAAGATAAGCTTCTGTTGCATAGAACGAAACCCACCAAGCTAATGGTGTCTGCGGTGTTTTTATGAATAGACCAAGGTCAGGGCCACCATAATGAGTGGGGGAAAGTTAATCTCGGGGAGCAAGTTAAGCACAGAAAACTACATTTTAATGATTCTGAATGTGTGGCAGCTGCTAGGATTTAACCGAGTGAGCAGCAGAAGAGGTAAGCCCAAGACACTTGTTTCTTAATCTGAGCCTCTGTAGATTTGAAATGGCTGGTGTTAAGTCTGAGATGGCGTCTGCTCTTGCCTGTACGTGGCCTGGCACACAGCAGACATCCAGTAGATATGAAAAGGATGTGCCGATCAAAGAGACCCTGCCCGGCCCTTCTAATACTCTTCGCCGGCTCCTGCTAAAGGAGAGCTCAACTCTACACCTTTGGTGTCTTTCCAGCCCTCTGCCACAGTAGCGGTCTTAAACTGTGTTCCCTCAAGAATCCCAGGCTGGGGAGGTGGCTGGGGGGTAGAGTGCTTGCCACATAAGCCTGAGGACCTGATTTCAGATCCCCAGCAGTCTCATAAGAGCCAGGAATGGCAGTGTGCAGTCATAACTGCAGTGCTTGGGTAGGGGAGGGGGCAGAGCTGGGTGGATCTCAGGAACTTGCTGGCCAGCCAGCCTAGAGGAACAGCAAGCTCTAAGTTAAATCAGAAACCCCCCACCCCACCTCTGTGTGTGTGTGTGTCACATGCGCTCGCACCCCCCTCCCCCCCACACTCCCCATTCCCTCCTAACACTCCACAGGACACACACTCCACTCTCTAGGCTGCTCCTGTTTCTACAAAGAGAAGTTCAAAAGTTTTCATGCCTCAAGGGGGCCATGAACCATCCGCACAGTGGATGATGGGAAACAGGAGATTGTCCCAGCTTGTGAGGTCTTGTAAAGCTCCTGTCTCTCTCCTTTCCCAATTGCATTCATTTTCTCTTTGCCTTTTGCTGGCTGTACTGCACCATCAGTCACCAAATCATCAAACAAGCGTGGTTCTTCCCTACAGTGGGCCCCTGTATCTATATACCAGTTTCTCCACCTAGTAGACTGCACTCCCACGCCTGGGTCATGTTTAACCCTTGAGCCCATCTGTAGGTCATCTCTGCAGAGAAAGGCCTTTCTTTTGCCAGTTCCCATCTTGTTAGCTCATCCCCCGGGTCCTATTCTTCATGACACCTTTTATCCTCTGTCACTATCCTCCTTGTGGTGGCTTCTTTTCATGTCACTAGACCCCGAGTTTCGTCTGCTAGTGCTCACTGTTCTGTAACTTCACGATGAACACACAGGAGTTTACATCTGAAGAAATAAATGGGGCCAAGGTGGTTCCACTAAAGAGAACTGACTGCTCTCGTAGAGGGCCAGAGTCCAGTTTCCAGCATCCACACTGGGCAGTTCATGATTGCCTTTAAATCGCGTTTCAAGGGATCCAATAACCTCTTCTGGCCTCCAGAGATACCCACATGTGGCACACCACACACACACACACACACACACACACACACACACAGACACACACACACACAAACAAACAAAAAAGCTTTGAAAAGAAATAGATGTTTTTATGGAACCTGATGCATATGCTGGAGGCTTTCTGACTGTGTCAGCTTCAGCGAAAATCCAGAGTGGTCCCAGGGCTGGCTGATGATGGCCAGGCCCTGCCAAGAAACCACCCAGAACAAAATCTGGTCAGAAATGAGTATGCACCCTTCAATGGCTGGTGCCAGGTCCTGGAAGATCCTGCTGAGACCTGGTTCTAACACACTGTGAGACAGGTCATGGGTAAACTGAGGGTACCCTTTCCCAAGGTGAGTTGAGAGGATGGGACAAGCTGGGACACATCTGAACAAGGCAGACTGCAGTGTTTTCACTTGATTTTTTCTGCCCTGACAGGTCAGGAATTCGTCTCAAGCCTCTTCGAAGTGCCAGGTCCTTGTACATGTAAAGAATCTATTGATTTGTTGTTTGTCCCCAGGGGACTCTGGAGACCACAGTGTCAGGACTGAAGACAAAAAATTCTCATAGCTTGTCATAGAGCCCCATGGGTGACAGACAGGCCTCAGCATATTCCCAGAAGATGCCTCTGGCCCCATGCTTATTCTTTGGGAGTTCAAATGATTACTCATTCCGTGACTTCCCCAGCTCTAGTGTTCTGAATAAATAGCTTGCAGGCCCCTAAGCCAGCCCTCTCTTAACAAAGAAAGAACCATCCATCCATCCATCCATCCATCCATCTACCCATCCATCCATTTATTAATTCATTCAATATTTGTTTTGATAACAAGAACCAAGTTTTAATAAAAAGAAGTGATATTCTCAAATTAAAGTAATGGACTTACAGTGTGCCAAAATCAAGCTCTACAGTCTGGCTTCTATATTGCCATCGGAATAATTTTTAATTCAACCAGTAAGTATTGAGTGTCTGCTTTGACCTAGGCATTATCTCTTTTAGAAGTAAGTAAGAGGAAATTTATTTCTGATTCTTCTAGTATCAGTATAAAACGTTCCATGGCAGAGGTAGAGGCAGCATGGAAGAGTCATCATTCAGCAGAGTATAAGAACAAGGACCCGAGTTCAAATCCCCAGTACCCACATAAAAGGCAAGCATTGTGGTGCATGACTGCCACCCATCACTGGGATTGGGGAGAGACAGGCAGATACCCGGAGTTCATTAGTCAACCAGTAAAACAAAATCAGTGAGCTTCAGGTTCAGAGAGAGACCCTGCCTCAAAAAATTCAGGAGGAGAGCAATAGAGTGAGAGACACAATGTCAACCTCTGTCCTCCACCACACACACACACACACACACACACACACACACACACACAACCTTTCAATGACAACTTGTGGCCTTACTATCACAATCCAAATCCCTAGCTTGGCATGCAACGCTAAGCAGTGGGATTCAAAGTGTTACATTTTTCTCAGCAAAAGCTCAAGCACCAACCACACAGAGCCCTCTGCTGTCTGTCCTCCTCCTGGGAGACTACTTCATCTCCAGTACCTTGCATCTCCTGCTTCCTTGGGGATCTCCCCATCCCCTCTGTCCCGTGCAGGCAGGAGTCCATTTGGTGGCCACAGATCATCATTTAAAGCCCACCTCCGCTGCCACCCTCTCCAGAGCCTCTCAAATTCTAATTCATACACCAAGAACAAGTGATTCATTGATGAATTTCCCTCAGGAGCTGCCTGAGTTAAGGGGCCAACTCCAATTCTCTCCCACAGTCTCCACAGCTCTGAGCAAAATTCACGCCTCAGAAACAGTCCCAAGAACCAGAACATTTATTAAGCAGAAGGCGCATACCCAGACCCACCACATCCGTGCTCTCAGCAGTGACTCCTTGCCAGCTTTGCACGAAACACGGTGACTTCCCTCCACCGGCACGTGTGACTGGCCAACCTTCCTCGAGTGAAGTGACCTGTGGTACTAGCCTACAGATCTGAGCCCCTGGATATGTTGAGCTGCATCCACAGCCTCTCCGTGCAGCCATGAAGACTACTTCTCCCCTGGAAGCCCTGGCTTCCCTTTCTCTGACTCCCCTTAGAGTCAGATTCCACTCCAGTGCTCCCTAGAGCTTAATTGTTTTGTCTTTAAATTTACTGGCTTATTATTTTTATTTAAAATATTGTTATATTTGATTTTATTATTATTTAATTATTTCAATCAGGCCTGCCTGATAGTACAAGCCTGTAGTCATGGAGATTACAACAGGGGGATCTTAAACTCAAGGTAAACTTGGGTCACTTAGCAACACCCAATCTCATAATTTCAAAAATGACACTAGCCAGGGAAGCAGGTAGGCTAACTACAGATCTTCGCCCCTCCCTCAGCGTCTCCAAAGCCAATCCCCCTGTCTCATCCCCAGTTCTCTCTCTAGCAGGCCACCTCCTGTGGCCTCTCCTTCCTCTCTACCCTGATCTCCAGTGGCTCACGTAGATCTATTCCTCCAAATCTTCTTATCCCTAACCATTGCTTTACCCCAGCCCCCACTCCCTGGGAACCCACAGGCCGCTCTGGCCAGGGAGGAAGGTAGGATAACTGTAGGTCTTCACCTCTCCCTCCATTCCTCCAACTCCATTCCACCAGTCTCATCACCAGGGAACTAAGCAGGTCCTGGTGAGACACTCAGCTTTGCTCCCTCCTATAGACCCCTCGGCCCATCCCAGCCCATCCCCAATCTTAAGTGTCGCAATACCTAGAAATGTGTTTTGCCTGGAACATCAGTGGATACATCTATCAGGATCCCAGAAAGATTTCCTACCAGGCAGCACACGGCCATGACACTCTCCCAAGACCCAGAGAAGGCAACAGAAAGAAAAGAACAAAAACTTCACCCTTCAATGAATGACAAGATCAGATATCTATCAGCACCTAGACTTATCATATTCCCAAACCCAGATGTCTAGATTCCAGCATAAAATCACAGGCAATAAGAGCCAGGATAATATGTCTCCACTAGAGCCTGACAACCCACCATAGCAGACCCATCATTCTGCTGCATCCAAGCAACACAACTTAACATCAAGGATAAACATCACCTTGGGGTACAAGGGTGCAAAAAGATATCCCAAGAAAATGGACATAAGAAGCAAGCTGATGTAGCCATTTTAATATCTGACAAAATAGACTTTAAACCAAAATTAATCAGAAGAGATAAGGAAAGGGACAAATACCTAGCAAATGAAAACCCACCAAGAGGACCTTGCAATTCTTAACATCTATGCACCAAACACAAGGGCATCCACATTTGTAAAAGAAACACTATTGCAACTTAAATCACATATTGACCCTCACTCATTGACAGTGGGAGACTTCAGCACACCGCCTTGCCAATAGATAGGCCATCCAGACAAAATCTAAACAGAGAAATACTGTAGCTAATTGATGTTACAAACCAAATGGACCTAGCAGGTATTCACAGAACATTTTACCCAAACACAAAAGAATATACCTTATGGAATTCTCCCTAAAATTAACCACATACTTGGACATAAAGAATGTCTCAAAAGGTAATAAGAAAAATGGAATGATATCCTATATCCTCTTTGACCACCACAGGTTAAAGTAGGAGACTAACAACAAGAGAAATAACAGAAAGCCAACGAACTCATGGAAACTTAACAACTCTCCACTGAGTGTTAAATGGGTTAAAACACAAATTACAAAAAGACATTCTAGAATTCAATTCTGGAATTGAATTGAAGACCAGACATAAATCCACACACCTAAGGGACACCCGATTTTTGATAAAGAAGCCAGAAACACACATGGAAAAAGGACTGTGTCTTTAAGAAATAGTGCTGGTCAAACTGGACAGCTACAAGTAGAAGAATCTAGATAGACCCACTTCATTATCCTGCACAAAACTCAAGTCCAAATGTTTCAAAGACCTCAACATAAAACCAGAGACACTGAACTTGACAGGAGAGAAAGTGGGGAATAGCCTTGAACTCAATGGTACAGCAGAAGACTTTCTGAGCAGAACACCATTGGTACAGGCACAAAGATCAACAACTAATAACTGGGACCTCATGAAACTGAAAAGCTTCTGTACAGCAAAGGACACCGTCGTTTGGACAAAGTGCTAGCCTACAGAATGGGAAAACTGTTAGTAATTATACATCCAATAGAGGGCTGATATCCAATATATATAAACTCAAAAAACTAGATATCAAGAAAGCAGACAATCCAATTAAAAATGGGTACAGGTTTAAACAGAATTCTCAAATGTGAAAACTCAATGGCTGAAAAATACTTTAAGAAATGTTCAGCATCTTTAGCTGCAAGGATATGAAAATCAATGCTCCTTTGATAGTTCATCTTACAACAGTCAGAATAGTTAAAATCAATAAAATAAGTGAGATCTCATGCTGTCAAGGATGTGGAGTAAGGAGAACACTCATCCATTGCTGGTGGGAGTGGTACAGCCACTACGGAAACCAGCATGGCATTTCTTCATAAAGATGGGAATTGATCTACCTCAAGATCCAACTATACCACTCTTGGAAATATATCCAATAGACATTTCATCTTATCACAGAGTCCCTTGACCAAGCACGTTCATTGTTGTTCTATTTATAATAAGCAGAAATTGAAAACAACCTAGATGTCCTTCAACAAAAGAATGGATAAAGAAACGTGGTACATTTATACAATAAACTATTACTCAGCCATTAAAAAAGTTAAATCATGAAATTCACAGGTAAATGAATGGAACTAGAAAAACATTCTGAGTGAGGTATTATAGACCTAGAAAGAGAAATATGGTATGTATTTGCATATATGTGAATATTGGTTATTAAGTCAATGATACCAAGCTACAGTCTGTAGAACCACAGAGGTTAGGTACAGAGTAAGGGACTAGAAGGAACAGATAGATCTCATTAGGAAAGGAAGATAGAATAGATCAGTGGCTCTCAGTCTACATAATTCTGCAACCCTTTAATATAGTTCTTCATGTCATAGTGATTCCCAACCATAAAATTATTTTTGTTGGTATTTCATAACTACTTATTACTGTTAAGAATCATACTGAAAATATCTGTGTTTTCCAATGGTCTTAGGCAACCCCTACAAACGGGTCATTTGACACACCCCCCCCCCACAAAGAGCTCATGATCCACAGGTTGAGAGCCTCTGGAATAGACAGTTATGGATGGATGGAGGCCTGGAGAGGGAAAGGGAAGAGAGGAGCAAGGAATTGAATACAGAGAGAGACTGCTAAAAATAAAGGGCATTTGAGGGGCAGCATGGGAACACAATGCAGTAGAACCTTCCTAAAATATATACGTATATGAAGGTGATATAAATGAAATTGCCAAATAATGGAGGAGACAGCACCTAAACTAGCAATCTCTTGTCACCAAATGGAGCTTCCAGTCCTGGTATTGAGTTACAGCTAATTGAGTTATTAACCAAAGAATCTCATAGGAATCCCCAAACAACTCAGGCTCTTGCCAAGACTATAGGTTGTTCTCCACAAACTGACAGCAAGGCCCCATTGCTGAAGACAATGCCTACATAACTCATTAAACATGGAGAAGTTGAGATCATGCCTACATAGAGCCTTCACCCCCTATATTCTAGCATCTTTGATACAAGAAGGTACTACGAAAGGGGAAATGTAAACACCAACCCAACCACAAACCCTTTTATCTACAATGGTGTCCTGCCAGCAAGATATGCTAGGGCAATGGTGGCACAAAACTTGTGGATGCAACCAACCAATATCTGAATTCACTTAAGGCCACACCATAAGATAAAACCTATACCTGCTTGGTTCACCAAGAACTTGAGATTACATAGCCCAAGGACCTAAGGTAAAACCAAATACTACTATTTAAAAACTAACTAAATAAAATGTAACAATATAATGACGCTTAATGATAGTCTGCTATACTCATAGAATAGTTCCTTGCTCAGCCATCGTCAGAGAATCTTCCTCTTGCAGTAGAGACATATACAGAGACTCACAGCCAGGCATTATTCAGATAATGGTAATGGAACAAGTGGAACACCCAGCCCCCAGTGGGATGTCTCCATCAAATCCCTCCCCTCAGGACTCAGAGAACCCTGCCAAAAAAAGAGGCAGAAAGAATGTAAGAGCCAGGGTGGATGGAGGACGCCAAACAAACAAGAACCTCTAAATCAACAGGAACAATGCTCATCTGAAGTCACAGAAGCAGCAGGTACAGGTTCTGCCATGGTCTGAATCAGGTCCTCTGCATATCTGTCTGTCTATCTATCTATCTATCTGTCTGTCTGTCTGTCTGTCTGTCTGTCTGTCTGTCTGTCTGTCTATCTATCTAAATATACAGGTGTGTGTGTGTGTGTGTGTGTGTGTGTGTGTGTGTGTGTGTTGAGAGGTTTCTGTCCCACCCATTCTCACAATCATTCAATCCCAAAGAAACACAGAGAGGTCTACATTAATTATAAACTGGTTTGCCTAGTAGCTCAGGCTTTCTTATTAACTAATTCTCACTTATTTAATTAGCCCATAATTCTTGTCTGTGTTAGCCATGTGGCTTGGTACATTTTATCAGCGAGGCATTCTCATCTTGCTTCCTCTGTGTCTGGGTGATGACTGCAGATTGAACCTTTCCTCTTCCCAGAATTCTCCTGTACTGGTGGCCCCACCTATACTTCCTGCCTGACTACTGGCCAATCAGCAATTTATTAAACCATGCATGTGACAAATCTTTACAGAGTACAAGACCATTGTCCCACAGCATATATGTATGTGTGTGTGTGTATGTGTACTTGTGCATGCATACGTACAAATTTATATCTTCTAGTTAATGCTTGTATGGGATTCCTGAGTATGTGATCCAGTGGATCTGTTCCTTGTGCCTTCTCTTGGGTTCTTTTCTTTCTGTTTGCTTGTTTTGTTCAATTCTGATTTGTTCAATTTGTTTTAAATTGCATTATATAAAAATTTCTAAATATATTTAAAAATTTCTAAAACATTGAAAACGCTGAGATGAAGCTCAGTCAAATAAAACCCAAAATTGTTTTGGGTCATAGTATTCTAGCATAGCATCAGAAAACAAACTATAACAATAGATAACCACTATTGGGCACTTATCTTATGCCATGCAGAAGCCAGCCCTCTCACAGACCTCATGCCCTTCCAAAATGTATGTTCATATTGTCATAGGGCACCATTCTTGTCCCTTAACACCAGAGAGCTTGGGCAGGCAGCTGAATGTCACTCATAGCTGGTTAAGAACACGACTAAAATCCACAAGATAATAATTTGCTTCTTCATATCTTTGATCATTCAATTGATTGGTCCTTAAGAAGAATTGACTGTGTCCTACGTGTGTGCCAAGTACTACCTAGGAAACAGAGCTGAGCACATTGAGGAACCAAACAAACACAAACACGGGCTCTTGGGGGATTTTCTTTCTGTCTGGGTGGTAGTGGGAAGTAAGAAACAAGAATACCATGAGAAAGGATGAAACGGTGGTAGGAACCAGCCTCATACAGGAAAGCAAGAGAGTGCTTTTAAAACAGGGTTTGAGTTTTTAAACTGCTTCCATTTATTCTGTGATGACGTATTGGGCATCATTTAAGCATTGTGCATTGGTCAACCCATTGCTTTCCACCTACAGTGTGACGTTCTACTACACAGCTCACTTTGTGGATGACACAGGACACAGAGAGCTCCTGTGCTTGGCCCAAGGTCACAGGCAAGGTCATGACCAGACTGCTTAGCCAGTTATTCACAGCCAGTTGGCATGCAGTTTGGAAAGCCCTCTCTTTGTTACTATTAAATTTATTTATTTATGTATGTATTTATTGGGGGCATGCATGTGTGCCACACTGCACAAGTGGCAGTCATGGGACAGCTGAGAGAATATGTTCTTTGGCTTCTACCATGTGGCTTCTGGGGAATTGAACTCAGGCACCCTTACCTGCTATGCCATCTCACTGGCCTTGGCAAGTCCACTCTCATTTCGGCACATTTTCCCTTTCCAGGAGCTTCCTCTCTGCCTTCCAGCCTGACAGCTTTATCCACAAGTCCTGCCCCTCACTCCCATGCCACCCCCTGAAGAACTACTCTGCCCTAGGCTCAGTTCTTCCCACCAGATAATTCCTCCTGCCACTCTTGACCCTGGCCATGCAGCTATGGCTGGGCTGCCGGGCTGCAGCGTCCTCTCCACCAGAGCTGAGAGTGAGGATACATCAGAGTAATGGAGCACCCCACACTGCCACTGGCCCGAAGTGACAGAGGAAGCTGGGAGTGTAAGGACAGTTGCAGTGACTGAGCTGGTATCTCACTTCAAGGCCATTCAGTCTCAAAGCTTCTAACCACTGGGCTCCAAGGTGAACTTAGAAGAGCAGCTTTGTGTCGGGCAGAAAACAGAAGCTCTGGGAAATACAGGCTTAGAGAATGCAGGGCACATAGAAAGAAAGCTCATGGAGATGGTTAGGCGAACAAACCGGGACCCTAATCAACCAGAAGGGGAGCCTGTGCTGTCCCACCTCTTCAAAGACTGAGGCAGGAGGATTTCTGTCAGTCCCAGGCCAGTCTGGGATATAGAAGGGAGTGCCATGCCAGCCTGGACTACAGAGACCTTGCCTGTTCCCAACAGAACAAAGCAAACTTGTGAGAAGGTGGAGACCAGCCTTGGAATCACTGGGGACCAACTCTCCTCAAGGACCGCTCTTAGGTGAGCTTGTCCTGCGGCAGCCTTATTTCCCAGCTGCACTTTTCTTTAAAAAGCCCCTTTCAAACCTCTATTCACAAGGACAAGCAGGTCTAGGGACACACCTGTTCAAGCAGAGCCCGGTCCCTGGAGAGGGAGCAGCATGCCCTCGGGAGCAGCAGAGATGCGGAGGTGGTCACAGAGGAGACACAGCTAATCCTGCACACCATGACTGTACCAGCTTCTAATCGCCTAATAGCAGGGCGCGTAATTGGCAGAAAAGATTGCCCTGCCCTTTACACATGTGTCTGCAATTACTTCTCAAACCAGGGCGATAAGTGGCATGATTGGTTTCTTTCCGCGGGCGCCCACTCCTTGGAGATGGGGGGCCTTTCTGCTGAAGCTGTGAAGGGCGCCCCGGATCACAAACAGAATAGCCACGGGGGACGATGTGTTCTCCATCCCTGAACAGTAACAGCCCCCCAACTCCTTGTGCACCTGGCCTCAGCTCCCTTGCACACCCCCTCCGCACTGACCCCTCTCTTGAGCCGCCACTAAGCCTAGCTCGCCATTGTGACTGCCAGGCCTCTGCAAATTATACCGCATACCCAGCTTAGGTCTCTATGCACATGTCACTTCCTCTGAGAGGCCCTCCAGGGGCACCTTTAATAAGAACGATCCCTTCCGCTCTCCCCTCCCTAGCCACATACATATTCCATGTCCCGTGCCTCAGGACAATGACATGTCTCTCCTGTGACTGTCTACGTGTTTGCTGCTTGTTTCCCCATCAGAGCGAATTCCATGTGTCACTTCAAGTATCCATGAGAGAGTGTGTGACAGCCTGAATATTCAGATAACGAACAGGTATCGAAACAGACATACCTGGACAGAAGGTGGATCTGGCACTTCTGTCGTTCCACAGGCCGTGCAATAGGGCACGTGTCTCCTGAGCACAAGGAGAGGCCCTGGAACAGGAAATAGCAGGATGAACTTGGGAGGCCCACTGTCCTGGCTCGAAATCATGGCTCTGCCATTCAAAAGCTTCATCAGAGATGAAGAGAAACCTAAGCAGTTAAGAGCCCTTGCTGCTTTTCCAAGGGACCTAAGTTTGGTTCCCAGCAGCCTCGTAAGATAATAACTCTAGTTACGGGGTATATAAGACCCTCTTCTGGCCTACTGTGGTTCCCCCACATGTGTGGCACACATATAGCACAGACAAATACACATAATCATAATGAAAGGGACAGAAGTCTCCAAAAGCTCCATCTCCTCAGATCATTCACAAAGTCTCTTGGTCACACGGGGATGGAAAACACGTCCTCGCTCCATTCTCTGGGCACTGAAAGAGACAAAGCTGAGAGAGCATATTGTCCTGTCCTGTGATCAATATCAAGAGATGCTTGGTAATGGAGGTTAGGTGCCATGTCTGCCTCTGGGGTGGGGGAGGGGGAGAGAAGGGCTGTGTGCCATGTCCGCCTGTAGAGTAAGGAAGGGCAGGAAAGGGCTGTGTGCTCTGTCTGCCTATGGGATGAGGAAGAGCAGATGCCTACTGTGTGGCTGGTGCCTGATGGGTACTGTTACCCATACGCACTTATTTCTCACATCAATATTTTAAAATATTTCAAAAAATTGTGCATTTCAAGGTATATAACTTGATCATTTCGTACGTTTATGTGTCTGCTGTGGAATAATCAGCTTAAGCAAAGTACTATCATGCCCACAATTTCATGGAGCTACCCTGTGCATATCCACATGTGTATCTGGTTTTTGTGTAAGGCTGTGTGTTTGTATGTATATATGCATGTGCATATATGTATAGATGTGTATATGGTATGGGTATATGTATGTACCATGTTTGTGAATATCTGTGTGTCTGTGTGTGTGATGTGTATGTTTTTATATGTATGTATATGCTTATATTTGTCTATAGGTCTGTGTGTATGTGTGTGTATCTGTGTACATGGGTACGTTTGTATATATGGGATCATGGAGTTTGTATATGGTATACGTGTTTGTATATATATGTGTGTGTTTGTGTGTGTATAAAATACTTTAAAATCACCTCTTGTGGTAGTTGTGTATGGGTTTATGGGGGGTGTGTGTGTGTATGTGTGTGTGTGTGTGTGTGTGTGTGTGTGGCAGACATGTTTGTATGCAGTTGTGGTTGGTCTTGGCTGTCAACCTGACTAGATCAAGAGCTCTGTAGAAGAAGAAAGTTATCCACCATTGATAACAAGAAGGACGCTCTCACTGAGACCCTGAAGTAGACCAGGCCAGACCTCACCTCTCGACAGGTAACAGGATCGCAGAGTCAGGTGGTTGGTCTAGCTCTCTGTCACTGAGTGGCAGAATCAGAATTAGGAACAGGGCTCTGCTATCCCATCGTGCCAGCATGCTTCTAAGAAAAATGGAAAAAGGCCACTGAGCCCAAGCAGGATACAAGCACAAGCAGCTGTTGGGCACAGAGGACTTAATTTGAGACTCAGAGTTAACTTTTCCCAAGACTTCCTCTACAGCAGCTCTTATAAATGAGGATGGCCTTAGGGTAGGGTTGCTAGATGAAATGCAGATACTCACTTAAATAGGAATGTCAGAAAAATAACAATCCTTGGTACTAAGCATATCACAATTATAGCATATTTAGAAAATGCCATTAAAAATTAGATCCATATCTATTGCCATGCATAAAACTCAAGTCCAAATGAATTAAAGACCTCAACATAAAACCAATCACACTGAATCACATAGAAGAGAAAGTGGGAAATACACTTGAACGCATTGGCAAAGGAGACCACTTTGTAAATATAACCCTAGTAGCACAGACACTGAGAGAAACAATTAATAAACAGGACCTCCTGAAACTGAGATGCTTCTGTAAAGCAAAAGATATGGTCAACAAGACAACGTGGCAGCCTACAGAATGGGAAAAGATCTTCACCAGTTCCACATCAGACAGAAGTCTAATCTCCAAAATATACAAACAACTCAAGAAATTGGTCATTAAAAGAACAAATAATCCAATAAAAAATGGAGTACAGACCTAAACAGGGAGCTCTCAAAAGATGAATCTAAAATGGCTGAAAGACACTTCAGAAAATGCTCAACATCCTTAGCCATCAGAGAAATGCAAATCAAAACAACTCTGAGATTACATCTTACACCTGTCAGAATGGCCAAGATCAAAAACACTGATGACAGCTTCTGCTGGAGAGGATGTGGGGTAAGGAAAACACTCTTCCATTGTTGGTGGATTACAAACATGTACAGCCTCTTTGGAAATCAGTATAGGGCTTTCTCAGAAAATTAGGAAACAACCTACGTCAAGACCCAGCAATATACCCAAAGGGTGCTCAATCATAACACAAGGACATGTGCTCAACCATGTTCATAGCAGCATTATGTGTAATAGCCAGAACCTGGAAACAACCTAGATGCCTCTCAGCCAAAGAATGAATAAGGAAAATGTGGTACATGTACACAATGGAGAACTACACAGCAGCAAAAAAAAATAATAATAATGACATTGAAATTTGCAGACAAATGGATGGATCTAGAAAAAAAAACCATATTGAGTGAGGTAACACAGACCCAGAAACACAACCATAACATTTACTTACTTTTAAGTGTCTTACAGACATAAAGCAAAGAAAAACCAGCCTACAGCCCACAACCCCAGAGAACCTAGACAACAATGCCAGGCATCCTAGTTCAGCACTCTCGGCCTTTCCCTTGAAACCCAGTCTCTCACTGACCCCAAGGCTCGCCATTGTCTTCAGCTATCCTGGCTAGCCAGCAAGCCCCAGAAACCCTCCTGATTTCCCTCCCCTAAGTCACGGGGTCCCAGTTACAAATGTGCACAGCCCATGCCATGTTTTTATGTGGGTGCTAAGTTCTGAAGTCAGGTCCTCCTGCTGGCCTATCAAGATTTCTTATCCTCTGAGGCATCTCTCCAGCCCCTAGCCTTGGACTTCTTATACCCACCAACATACACCATGGTCTATGTTAGCTCCCCGGCCATGTGGATACTGCTCACAGATACTTTAGAAGACCCCTCGGTTCTAGTCTCCCCCGTAAATCCTGGCCTTTCCTCACTCACGAGCGTTGTAGCTCCCACCACGCTATTCCACTCTGCTTGCTTGGGAAAGACCTGGACTGCTTCGGGGAAACCCATCTCTCCCTTGGGAATCTGAACCAAGAAGCATGCCGAGCAGCAGACAGAGGGAAACTAAATTAAAGTTTCACATAAGCAACCAATACACTTCTCCTTTTTTATTTATTTTTGTTTGATTGAATTGATGCTTTTTTAACTTTTGGCTCCATTCCCCTTTGATTTGTTGATTTCCAGTGGGATTTGGCTCTTACCATCTCAGCAGTCTTGATTAGCTTTCTCTCTTTACCATTTGACCTGCCCATGAGACCTATTAAAAATGACCAGTATTTTTGAGTGCCCGGAGGAAGACGTCTCTGCCCGTTAAAAAAAAAAAATTCTCTAATCTTATTTATTTCTTCAATTGCCCGCATTTTATTTTCAATCAGAAAAGAAAATACTATTGAGAAGCCTGGTTTATTGAAGAGTTTACAAGGCTTAGTGCGTTGAAAATAGCAATTCTAAGCATCCTCAGTTCTGATGGAAGCTCTCCATCCTGTCTTCATACACCATGATGGCAGAGGTGGGTGTGCGAAGCCAGGTGAGCCTGCCGCCCTCTCAGCTGCCTGTAAAGTGTGGATCCCCTATGGCAAACGCCGGGCACCCATCTTTGTCTGACATCTGTGATCGTGCCCTGCTTCAGCCAAGGGTGTTTTACAAAGCCCCAGGGGCAGACGACTTCCTCGGAGCCCAGTTACCACCTGAGTTCCTGAAAAGAAGGCCCAAGGTTCTCACGTGACAGAGAATTGCTTTCTCCATTTACAAAAGCCTCTGTGGTCTCTCTAAACTATATGCAGTGCGGTTATATTGGGAGCATCCGGGAAGGTGCCCCGGAGTCCCTGGGCTCTGGCTCCGCAGATCAGTGTTACAGTTCCAGCTTTTGTTTCTGCCTGGTGTTGATATGAATCCAAGGTCCAAGGTCTGTTTCACATCTTTGAAAAGTGAAGTGTCTCAGTGTGTGTGATAAGCAGAGGAACTGGGTCTGTTCAGTCCTGCACACGGCCGCTCACAGCAGCCTCCTGTTCCACTCTTCTGGGAGATCCTGAGTGACACAGGGCAGATTCCTTGACCATAACCTTTTTCAAAGCCTGGTTTCCGGTACCCTTTTCCCCAAGCTGTCCAAAACTTGGGAATTCTTGGCCAAAACCACCTTGCCATCCCTGCTGCCCTAGCAAACCTCATCTTTCCTTTCTGAATGTCACAAGATCCTTCCTCTGAAGGCTTCAAGGCCACGTTCACAGTCCTTTTGTTGTATTGTTTAAAGCCTATAACTTGGTGTGCTCAGAGGCGGAGAGGACGAAGCTCCTGAGTGGCGGGCACACAGCTCTCCTTCCCTTCCTGCAGTGCGGTTCTCAGAAGCACCAACATTTTTTAAAAAGAAAGCTAGTGTTCTTTTTGTTTTTTTTTTCTGGGAAAAAAAAAAACTGACTCCAAAGATTAAAAGCAAAACTCGGCTTCTCTAGGTCTGACCTTCAGTTCTCTCTGGTATTGCACGTTTAAACTCACAGTAGCAGCTAACTCTGCTTGCCCCAACATAGTGGCTTAAAGCAACATTGCCCTGCAACCATGACAGGTCCTCAGCACCTACATAAACAAGGTGTTCACAGCCCTCCCTTCCCATAACCCCAGTCTTCAGGAGGCAGAGACAGGAGCATCCCTGGGATTTTCACACCAGCCGTTCTCAGCCTCGCTGAATCAGTGATCTCCAGGTCCAGGGAGAAACCCCTCCTCAATAACTACAGCAAAGGACAATCGAGGAGGGCACCCAACATTGACTTCTCAGTGAGGAAAATGTGTGACATTGACCTCTGACCTCCCGACACACACATGCATGCACACACCACTTTCTTACAGCTCAGTATCTCCATGGGTTGGGCAGAGGTTATCAGTTTAAGAAAGGAAATTCTCATTTGGGAGTCCTCGCCAGAAACCAAGAGCCTGGCAAGCTTGACAGCCACCAAAGGCTGGAGGGACTTTGAAAGCAGCTTCCTCACGTGACTGACAAAGACTGAACAGGGAGGTCCTGTCCCACTTCCCCTCCACCAGGGCCTTTCTAAAAGACTGCTCTGTGTCCTCCTGCCATGGGGACTGAGACTCAGATATCCACTATGGAAAATCATGGTGCTTTTCAAGACCTAGCCTCTGAGGTCCACATATGGAAACCTCTGCCATCCTTAGCTAGCCCTGAGTCATTACAAAAATAAACATATAAAAGGATGAATGACAGGAGGGAGATGAGGGTCCCTGGGCTACCACAGAGCATCCCACTCTTATAATGAGGCCCTGCCTGAAGCACAGAAGTTTTGGTCATTAGTTTTGTGATTAGTTTCACAGCACACACAGTATTGGCAAAGCCAGAACGCCGAATACACTTAAATGCCTGGATTCTGAGCCCTGCATTCCCCCTTCCCCGGGTCCACCACAGAGAGCCATCCTGGCTGAGGAAGACACAGGACAGCAGAGGAAGCACGTTCTCCTGCCGGGCCTGTGGGATCTGGAGGTAGCACCTGTAGCCAGCTCTGCAGAGTTGAGCACAGAGGGCTGCACTTATCAGTCCCCATTCATCTCGCAGGCCCCTGTGACGTTCATTATTGAAAACACAGGCGCTAGAGGGCAGGAGCTAGAAGAAGAATGCATGGCTGCCCCGGGAGGCACCGCCATGGCTTTCTTTTCGGTTTATAACAAACCCTGTTAAAAGCCTGGATGGGGAGTGCCAGAAAATGGAGCAAGAGGAACAAAAGCAGACGTCTACTGTATTTGTGTGACAAAGGCTCATGGGAGAAGCTGCTTTGGCATAACAACAACCTCCTCTCGGAGGTACTTCAAGAACAGGAGAATTCAAAGAGTTTAAGGGAAAGACCGAGATTATTCGGAGCTTGGTTGGGAGCTTGGTTGGTTGAATGAGTGGCTCTGAGGATCACTAGAGCAGAGGGCCTATGGGTGGTGAAGCGGTCCTGTAGGGTCAACAGAGCAGTGTATTTCCCCCTCCTCAGAGGCCCTGACAGTGAACCCAATGATGAGGGGAGGTAGCCAGAGGAGGCCACATACTTAAAGCCTTCATCCTCCTGCCACATACTGCTCATTGATGGTCAGAGCCACGCCACTTTGCAAAGCTCCTCGTTTTGATTGAACGGTGCGAGTTGACCAAAGGGACGGTAACCTGTTTCCAAAACTAATATGATTCATTTTCTAGATTCTCGCCCTCTTGAATGATAGCTTAATGATAGACAGCCTAACCAAAAGAGTGTGCTACGGACTGCTTATCAACCACGTGACACACAAACGCCTCCCATCTGAAACTGTAGTGAGAATTCTAATGGTTCTTAATAATAAAAACCTGGAATCAGATATCAGGGTAAATACTGAAAGATTGGAGCAATGGAGCAGCCAGCCACTAGTTCTCACCCCTACCGAATCCTCAGACTGAATGGAGGAGCCTGTCTCCAGGAATCCTCAGTCTGACTGCCTTGAGCTCCTGTCTCCTCCTGCCTTACATTCTTCTCTCTGCCCAGCCATTTCTCTTCCTGTCTCCACCTTCCTAGTGCTGGGATAAAAGGTGTGTGGCTTCCAAGCACTGGGGTTAAAGGTGTGAGCCACCACTGCCTGGTCCTGTTTCTCTTTTAGACTGGATTAATCTTAAGTAGCCCAGGGGGGCCTTGAACTCACAGAGCTCAGTCTACCTCTGCCTCCTGAGTGCTGGGGTTAAAGGTGTGAGCCACCACTGCCTGGCCTCTATGGCTAACTACTTCGGCTTGATCCACACTCCGATCTTCAGGCAAGCTTTATTTGTTACAGCACAAACAAAATATCAGCACATGAAACCTAAAAGAGGATTCACCCATCTTCAGTATGGGCCTGTACTCTCTTCAGAGCCCTTGCCACAGTATTGTCTGCCTCTCTGCCCATAGCGCTTACTCTCCTAATACATTTCTTAGCCCAACGGGCAATTCATCTCAGTGTCCCTCTTGAACCCTGAACCCTAAACCTTTCATTCGCAACAGAATCGACTCCAGGCTGAGCCTGTGACTATCTGGGGACTGTGGAGGACTCCAGGCTTGGTATTCCCTGCTGGCCTCCATGTTCTCACCCTGTGTCACCCTCTAGAACCTCACTGGTTCTCCGAGCTGTCTTTGGCTGTTTCTCGGAAACTGACACCAAGGTTAAACGACATGGACGGGAGCCCAGCCCCAGCCTGAAGAAGAGGCTTTTTGCCAACAAGGGAGCGTCAATATTCCTTTTGGCAAGAGTCACCTGGCCAGCACCTTATTATGCTGCCAGAGTGTGAGCATGCCCCTTGGAAGCAATTCACTACTGTTCCACAGAGTCCACTGCCTCCACGTGGCAGCCCTGATGGTGCTTTTCCTGCCATTGTTGGCTTCAGCACTCTGAAAAGCGCAGCCGCTAATAATCAGTCTCTCCATCACCAGTAGAAGAGGCTCCCCTGTGGATGTGGCCTCCTTGGTTTGGGGCACAAATGGTAGACAGGGCAAGGTTTTTAAGTAGAACAATGACTTATGGGGGGGGCTAGATCAAAACAGATGCTATGAAAAGAATGGTGGGGTGCCTCAGATTGGCAGAGATGGGATGATGTGGGGTTTCCCTCCATTTGCTATAAATATGTTTTATTACCATTGGTTAATTAAAAAAAAGCTGCTTCCGTCTATAGCAGGGAAGAATATAGCCAGGTTTGAAAAAGATATATAGAGTAGGCAGAGTCAATGAGACGCCCAGCTGCCAAAGGAGATAGTCACCAGAACTTAACCCGGTAATCCACAGTCTAATGATGATACACAGAATAATTCAAGATATAAGAACTAGCTAACAATATACCTGAGTCATTGGCCAAGCGGTGTTGTAATTAATATAGTTTATGTGTGATTATTTGGGTCTAAGTGGCCCAGGAAACAAATGCACAGTTTCTGCCTACAAGATGGAGGGATGACCCAGAGCCAGGCTCCTGTGGAGAGCTGGGCTATCCGAAGCTATGGAAAGCTACCATTGGTTTATAAAGACTCCTGAGAAGCTACCTGGAGAAAGACAGGGCTGCCAGCAGGGCCAACAATCCACTTGGCTAGGCTCTCAGTCCAGCCCCAGCATCTTTGTTTCCAGCAGTCCAATCCTCTCTGGTGTCTTGTGTACACTGAGTTCAGATTTACACCCAGAAAAATGACCACTGTCAACATCATGGGATCTTCAAGATTCGGAATGTAGATAGAATGCATCAAGTGTCTGGCATATGAAGTTTCAGTAACAGTTAACTGTCATCAGCTCTATCACTGAAGGAAGGGAAGGCACCTCTTAGAAATGAGGATATTCAGTTTGTAGACACATTCCACTGTGTCTAAATAGAGATTCTGGAGGTATAGAAAGTGAGTCTTTTATTAATTATGAAACTAAAAATTAATAAATCAGACTGGGTAGTTAGCTCAGTAAGAGTACTTATTGTGTCATTACAACTGAGTTAAACTTCCCATCACTCATGTAGAAAGTTGGGCATGGCTGAGGTCACCTGCCACCCTAACCCTCAGGGGATGGACACAGAAGGATCCTCCTGGAGCTCTCTGGCTGCTGGCCTAACTCCAGCTTCAATGAGAGATCCTGCCTAAAGGAAACAATCTGGAGAGGAGAGTACCCAACATCCTTCTCTGGTTCCTACCTGCATGCACCTTAACACATATGTGCACATAAGCCCCCCTCACACCAAAATTTTATTATATTCTACATTACGTGTATAGTTAGGATAACACTAATTGCTCTCCCATATAAATTACAACATTCAAATAGTTTTGTGGGCAACTTGCGTCTTCAGTTTTTAACCTCATTTTCACCCTACATGAGGGCATTCAGCAGGTAGGAGTGGAAAGAGCCTGGGACAGCGAGTGTGGGAAGCTTGCATCAGCCAGGCCTGGGATGCTACCACGTCCCATCAGTTAGAACTCAGTCACGAGGCCTCTATGTGCTCAGGACAAAAAGGAAATGAAGCATGATGGATTTGGCTGATAAGAAAAATGAACAATTAGAATCCTAGATCCAGCCTGAGTCTGGTGGCTAAGTAGAACCAACAGAGACTGGCCATTGCGATAATCCGCACAATGTGCTGTCTCTATGTTCCACCTGAGAAGTACCACACATAAACATGATACTGATCTATTAAAATTGTCCCATCTCAAACCAAATATTCACATTCCTCGCTGTAGAGGTCAGCTTATTACTTGGTAAGTTCTTCCTCCTTTTCCCCAACCTTCATGGGAAGAGTATACTCTTATTTTTCCCATAAAAACGAACTTGGTCATGCATCGTGTTTGGCTGATGGAATTTGGATGGAAATTCTAAAACATTTCTTCTGAGCGCAGGCTGTAAGGGGCTTTGCGTAACTCTACTTATGCTTTTATGTGGGTCCCACATCCACTAGGGGGAGGCTTCCTTGTAACCAAATGATATCCCCTTCATCCAGGACCAAATATAAAAATATGGGGACCAGAGCCCCTTGGGACACTCCACACTGCCATACAGATGTCAAAATAAGAGATAAAACCTTTCTCGTATATGCTATGTTGTCTGGGTACAGCTAACCAGACGGACCGGCATCAGGAACTCTGCCATGCGTACAACGGCTAGACAAGAGCAGTGTGAGCATTTTGTACCAGAAGACAGCTTACATAAAAACTCATCAAGCATTCATATGGGTTTCTTGGGAGCTGATTTTTCTGACAAAAGAACGGAGGAAGGAATTATTTTGGTTTGCCACATGAGGGTGCAGTCCATCATGGCAGGGAAGGCACGGTGGCAGGAGCATGGAGCAGAAGGTCATATTGTGTCTGCAGTCCATAAAGAGTAGACAGGAAGTGAGTCTGGGCCCAAAAACCTCAAATCCTGCTCCCAGATACCCATTTTATCCACCGAGGCTCCACCTCCCAAAGGTTCCATAAGTTTCCAAAATGGTGCCATCAGTCAGGGAATAAGTGTTCCAACACAGGAGCCTATGAGGGACATTTCACATCCAAACCATAACAGGGCCCCCAAATAGGACCAGGTGTTTGCAATTGGGCTTTCTTATAATGATTACAAGACACTTACTCTCTCTTCATACACACACACACACACACACACACACACACACACACACACACACACACACACACACACCTTGCTCTTCATTTACCCAGAGTGGGGAGGCGTTAGTGCTCATTCCGTTCTTCATTTGGGAAGTTTATCATGGAACATCTCTGAAGTCAGGTGGGTCACAAAAGCTCCGGTGTGGGAGAGTACAAATTCTGCCTTTCCAAGGAAGGCAGAGATAACGATTCCAGCACAGATGGAGGAGATTTCTTCAGGGAAGGGAAGCAGTACTTAGGTTGGTGAAAACCTTCCCTGGTGAGCCATTGTGTTCTTGTTTGGGGTTTCTGGGCCCTCATTTCGGATACGGTAAGGCTCTTCAGCTGAGATTTATGGTGTGGAAACAGTCAACAGGAGCCCATGAATCAATCCAAGATGCCTCCGCGTCCTCTGCACTGTGCGCTTCCTTCTGCTTCCGCCAAGTATTTGCCCTTTTCTTAGAATCATTATTTATCTGATGAACCGTACTAAAGCAGTTTCATGGGTACACTCAGGGAAGGGGTGTCAGAGTGCACACATTGATATGACTGTAGCCTTTGCTTGAACGTGCGAGCTTATTTTTTATCCGTTGTAGAAAGAGCACCATGTCTTTTCATCACAGATTCCTGCTGAGAACATCAGTTTGGGTCGAGTAGTGTGCAGGGTAGTTGTATAAGATACCGCCTCATTGATGCAACTGAAGACACGACAAAAGAAGTTCTTTAGAGCCCACTATGGTGGACAAAACATGGTGGCCGGGTGCTAGCTGATCCAGCTCCATTGATCCACAGTTGGGAAGTGGAGAGAGATGGCGCTGGTGGTCAGTTCACTTTATCCCTTTTTTATTCAGTCCATGACTTCAGTCTATGGAACAGTGCTGCCCACATTGCAGGTAGGCCTTCTTACTTCAGGTAATATAACCTAGATAATCCCCCACAGACACACCCAAAGACTTGTTTCTTCTGAGGTTGTAAATCCAGCCTAGTTGACAATCAGCCCTAACTATCCAAACGGGAGAGGGCAGTGGGGGAACTAAGAAACTGCTTTGCCCTTCTAAGAGCTACCAGCATTCCAAGAGGTCTCCTCACCAGCCTGAGCCCTGGACGGGGGTGGGGTGCCCTGCAAGGAGTAAGATGACCCATGTGGAATGCTGGACCCACAGCCTGTGCTGTCTTCAGTCAACCTGCCTCTTCTGCACAGTCTCATTCAGTCCCATGGAGCTGAGCATCATCTCCACACAGCCAACTCTTGCTTTGTATACCTGTAGCTCAGAATGTCAGGAGTGACGGCTGCTTGGTTGACATCTCTACTTCAATGGCTGATGGACGTTCCAAACATAACACATTCAGGTGGGGTTCTGGACCTCTCCTCTCTGCCTACACACATACACACACACACACACACACACACACACACACACACACACACACAAGCACCAAGTATCCAAACTTCCCTGTTCTCAGAAAATGACATGTTTATGCTTTAAGGCAGTGAGTTAGGAATTTGGAGTCAACACTGTTCCCCCCTCTCTCTCAGCACCATAACCAATCTCCTACACTCTGGGCCCGAGGGACGCTACATCTCAGGCAAACTCCATCCACCCTTCATCATCACACAGGCCAAACACTATACTCCCTTCTCGGCTAAGTCTTTTATTCAACCTTCTTCATGTACTTCTCTCAAGAAGTAGCCATATCATAACTCTCCTCAAGGTCTTCCCATGGAGAGATTTTGCACAGCTCACATGCTGTCCATTCTCAATTCACTTCAGAAATTGGGTTTGGCTAATACAGGCTGAGATCAAGGAACCAACAGAGAGGGTCTCTTCTGGAAGACCATGAGGAGATTTTCTTTCTGGATCCTTCAACTCCCGGAGCCACCTGCAATCCTTGGTTTGCAATCCTACATCTTTCTGACCTCTGTTGCCCATCTTCTCTTTGACACAGCATCACCTTCCCTCTCATAAAGACCCTGGAGGTGATTTGGGAACCGCTTCGCTTATCACAGCTTCACAGATCCCTTTGTATAGAAGGTTGTGTGTATACAGATTCTAGCAAGTAGGACATGATCCTCTTTAAGGGTCATTATTCTGTCTGTCACACTTTCAGTAACACTTCCAGCAAAACTAAACCTTTCTAGTTGAGTCGACAAGACAGAACAGCTTCAGCTCTGATGACCTTCCAGCTCTCTCACTATTACGCTCCCACTTGTTTCATCGGTACCCCTTTACCAGGCAAATGCTGCTCCATGTGTTAGGAATCCCTCCTGAAATACCCTCTGAACCCACTCCCTCGAGTAGTTCTGATTCTACATGAATACAGCTTATGGAAAAGGCTCCTCTGACCAACTGTCTAGTTTAGAGTCCCATTCAGATGTGAGCATCTGTCTGTCTGTCTATCTATCTATCTATCTATCTATCTATCTATCTATCTATCTATCTATCATCTATCTATACATGCTCTAACTTCCCCCCACAATCTCATAGGAGTGGCATTAGTAGTAGGTGTGGCTTTGTTGGAGTGGGTATGGCCTTGTTTGGGTATGACCCCACTGTGGGGGCAGACTTTGAGGTTTCCTATGCTCACGATACCACCCACATTTCAGTTGACTTCCTGTTGCCTGCAAGATGTAGGACTCTCAGCTACTCCTCCAGCAGAACATCTGCCATGCTCGCCATCATGATGACAATGGACTGAATTTCTGAAACTGTAAGTGAGCCACCACAATTAAATGCTTTCTTTATAAGAGCTGCTGTGGTCATGGTATTTCTTCACAGCAATAGGAACCCTAACTAAGACACATTCAAATACACACATACTCCATATAGGTAAATACACCTAACACATACCTCATATATGAACACATACTACACATATACATGCATTTATATATGCACACACCCAATACATACCCACATATGCATGCACACCACACGCTTGTACACAAACATATACATATGTACATATGCACCACGCTTCCAACCTATAATGCACTCACACACACACGCATGTGAGTATGCACATAGCAACACATACCCTTCACATGCATGCATATGCATATCATGCACACCCATACATATGCACATGCATACATATCCAACTCATGTTCAACATGTGTGCATATACCACACTCCCAGCACATATCCCACATACGCCATATGCACAAGCTGCACATATACACATGCATGTGTATGCACACCCATCACACACTCCACACAGATACATAAGCATGTATTATTCACATACCCTACATATCGCACACATGTATACACACGCATACTCCATCACTGTTGCTTATCCAATCTCATATTTTCTTTTCAGCCTCCGATACAGTATGTATTTACTGGGCTATCTGTCTATGACCTTCCTCTTTTACATGTAAGCTGCATGAGAGCAAAATGATCACTTTTGTCATCCTCCTTTATGCAGGACCTGGCTCATGGGAAATATTCAGTAGATATGTGATGAACAAATGAAATAAAAAGAATAAAAGAGCTGTCCTTACGAGGTGCAATGGGCCACAAAGGGCTTGGCTGAGTATATCATTCGGAAGGAGACTTCCTAGAGAAAGGAAGAGTTGGGCAAACTTCTCAGGGCTAGAGAGACAGAGACACTGAGCGAGTGAACCAACAGTTATCAGCTCTTCCCAGGCTTCGAGTTCCCTGCATGAATGGAGGAAATTGAATTTCTGAAGCTGAAAGCTCTCCCACCTCCAGGAAGTGAGCGAGGGCCTCTTATCTGGGGTCACGTCCGTTGCGCAGATATTTGCTGGTTGACAACTCCGTCTTCCCCTGCTCACCTGGGGACCATCTGTCAGTGCCAAGCAAAGAGGCAGAGAGATTCTGCTCATGTCCACCTGAGAGGGCAGCAAGGGCCTTTCAGGAGGGTGGGGTTTGAGCCATGGGACACTCAAGTCTAGCCGAGCAGCGTCTAACATGCTTTGGATGCCCTTCATGGGTGTACAGAGTACGTGTCCTGTCAGTGTCTGTGAAGTGGCCATTGTCTAGTGACCTTGGTCTTTAGAGCTGGCATCCAGCTAGGGTAGGGCCACAAGGACAGATACTCCACTAGGCCAGAAAGGGGCGGGAATGAGCCACCCGGGCCTCATTTAGAAACAGGAACTGAATATGCTAATGGGAGAGTCTACAGAATAAGAAACTATATTGGCAGTGTTGCACTAAAGATCCCGATCTCTCATGCCTTCCCGATTTTAGGGCACACAGTGCCTTCACAGTGATCCCTGTGACTGGCTTTCTCAAACAGGATCCGAAACCCAATAAAGCACTTAAGAAATCTCTTTATCTCTGGGTACTGTGCCCAGTACAGAGGGATGAAACAGATGTGAAGGAAAGATGGCTTTCCTACTAGCAAAGATCGTCCTGTTTAGCCCAGGCAAGTCCACTGAGCCCCTTAGGTAGCCCAGCCCAGCCCATGTGAGCCTGACCCAGAAGCAGCTGATGAGGAATTAGTGGGAGCTGGTGCTGAACCACTGTTTGTACTCAGCAGATGCTCCCGTTCTAAAGCACTGACTCTCCACTTGGTCCTGCAGATGCCCAGTGCTAACTGAACAGCAAGATCAAAGCACCGAATCTCTGCCTTAATTTGGCATCTGTCTCCTCTGTCTTCAAACTTCTCATTCCTGCTTAACCCTGCATGCAGGCATAGGAATGCTAATCACTTAAGGACTGTCAAAACCGTTCATACCAGACAAACTAGCTTTAAACTTACTTTATGTCTGTCATCCCCCTTGAAGACCGAGGGCAGTAAGATAAGGATAACTTGGATATCTTTCCTATTCCAGACTCCCAGAGAAGTACCCGGGGCTTTTCAGTCACTGCCTTAAATCTTCAGTCACTTGGGTACCAGGGACAGCAGAGCCTTCCAGACAGACCACCCCATTTATCCTGCAATGGGAATTGAGGCTTTCCACCTAAACAGGGGGATCAGACCACCCCTCCAATGATGAGGATAGTGAAGAGTTCTGAGCCACCCTCAAAGAATCAGAACCCTTATAATGATTAATCAGACCATGACTTGAAACAGGGATGATTAGCTACGCATGTTCCCCTGCTCCCCACTTCTGCCCCTTCCTTATAGCATCCGGCCACTCACGGTCCTATCCTGGAAGACAGGCTGAGGTCCTTGACCTCCATCTCCCAATGCGGCTGTATGAATCAAATCTCCTGCCTACTTTTCCATCACTATTCTTCCATGTGATTTTTCAAAACAGAACTAATTTTGCCCCCTCCCAGGCAGGTCTGTGATAACAAATTTGGTGGGTGGGGGAGTGTTATACAGATAAAGACAGAGTTGTCCTTGTGAAGGCTGGATCTTGGAGGCCTACAGTTATGTTTGCCATTGTTCAGCCCACTGATACAATTTATTGGCCACTGGTGCACATTTAAGACTGCTGAAGGCAGGATGCCCTACGAGCCTGGATATGGTTGGCGTCATCGCTGGAGTATTGCTCCATACGTACAGACTGACCGTACTTGACTCTCAGATCAAGTTGAAGTAATGATATCCTCAGGAAGAGAAGTTGTCTCTCCTCTCTCCACATCCTAGGAATTGAGTTCCTTGGGGACCAAGTGCAGGTATGAGCTTCTTCATCTTCCTCCAGCTTTAGACTCAATAGTTTACCAGAGAAAGCCCTGGCAAACTGGCACCCAGCAATGGTCCTCATTGGTGTTGCACAGGTGTTTGATGGGCACAGACAGAGATTCTTTAGACATCACCTATCTCTCACTCAGATCCTCCTGTGCTCTGGAATCAAATCAGCTGGACAAGATTTTTCTCTCCAAACGTAAAAGCACTGTTTCCAAACAAAGGAAGTGAGATGTTTTCCGCAGCTGCCGCACACCCATTATGCTGCCGCCGGATGCATTGTTCCTTGGGTTTTTATGATGCAAAAAAAATAATTAAGATGAGAGGCACTTCTTGTCTCTAAATCTTTTTTTGTTTAAACATGTTTTGCAAATGGCCAATCTCTCCTGTTACTTAGGTTTCCATCCAGAAAACGTTAGCACTTAATTATAGAATCAGCCGCTAATATGCTTAATGACTTTCCATTATCCCAAACAATAGCTGTCGTCAGCTTTCAAAATTCATTTGCATCCATATTCCCATGACCTATCCATCAGAATCTTGAGGAAATCATGGTCTGACCCGCAGGGCGGGGCAAATGTGGTGTTCCCATAGAACAGAAAATACCTTCTGGAGGGAAAACTAGGTTTGGGCTCACAATTGGCTTTGTCCTTCAAGGGCTCAGAGCCCATGTGGCCTTGACCAATGCAGAAATCAAAGGATGATGGGGATACAGGAGCTCCTAGAGCAGAAGAGATACAGAAGCATTGCTTGAAAGGAAAGGTATTGACTCAGGATCTCCATGACCAAGTTCTCAGCCCAAGTTCTCAGCCCAAAGATTTATTTAACTCAGAGGGACAGAGGGAGGGATAAGGGACGAAGACAGGAGAGAGAGAGGGAAAGGGGAGAAGGGAAAGGGAACTAGGGAAACGGGGCAGGAGTATTTGTCCTAGAGGGACAAAAGACTGTCTCTGGATAAAGAAGAGACTGACGTGGCACATAGGAAAACAGCAGCTTATAAAAGTAAAGGGGGAAATCCCATGTTAGGATGAGGGGCTTAATATTCATTGAGCATGTTAATTAGGTGAGCCAAAGGGGGCTTTTGATTACTGGATATCAATACTTCGATAGCTGGACCTTGTTAGTTAGCCTTAGGAGGAGGAAGTGGCCAAATAAGGGACTAGACCTTAGTGGCTAGCTTTGGGAATGTAATCTAACAGTTTTTAGCAAGGCAGAGAGAATTGGGGAGAAGGGCAAGGCCTGCCAGAGCCACATGCTCAAGTGGGCTGGTGTCCCTTCATTGCGCATTAAGAGACCTGCTACCATCTGACACAAGCAAGAAAGGCTTTGCTGGATACAAGTCAAAAATAAGCCCTGTGAGGAAAGCACGTTTCTACATACATGCTCTCCCAACACTGAGGAGGTAGAGGTAGGAGAATCTGGAGTTTGGAGCCAGCCTGGGCTACATGAGATTCTATCTCAAACAAATAAATAAGTTCAGTGAAATTTTTCCCATGAAAGGGAGAATCAATGACTATACCAACCAAATAGTGGCAGAAAACAGCCAAACTTTGAGCCAAAGCAATAAATTTTAGCAAGTCTCCTATTGCTAACTTAGATTTATTTATTTTTATATTTTATATATGAATGTTTTCCCTGCACCTATTTGGGATCCACGTGCATGCTTGGGGCCTCCAGAGACCAGAAGAATACATGGGATCACGCGAACTGGAGTTACACACAGTTATGAGCTACAACATGGGTGCTGGGAATGGAACCAGGGTCCTCTGCAAGAACTGCAAGTGCTTTTAACTGCAAGGGCATCTCCCCAGCCTCTGTTTCTACTCAGACTAGAAGGCTGCTTCCTTCCTTTTCTCGTATAATAAATTCATACAATGCCTAGAGCCACCAGGATAATAACCAAAGCCCTTGGTAGTTTAAAAACAATCACTAATTTATTCAATCACAGTTTTCCAGCTAGATGTTTGAAATTATAGTTTCGGAAGACTCTCGGGGAGACTCTGCCCTGGTCTTTTCCGCAGAGTATCTCATCGCTATGGAAGCATCCTTCCAGCATCAATCTTCATCTTCACGTGACATTGTCTCCACTGAGGGCTCCAGGCCACGATGTACCCCCTTGCTCACTTGCTTTATGGAGGCAAGATTTGTCTCCAGGAATGAGGGAAAGGCAGGACATCCCATGGACCACTTCCTTAAGGGTGGAATTCGCAACCAGCATGGCAGCTGGTCCTAGAATATTTGGAGACTTCTTGTTGGATGACAACAAGGGTGTTGCCAAAATTCAAGATTGGCTGCAGATAGGCTTAGTCTAGATTCAGAGCTTAGCTATAGACACTTTAGACCTCATGTCTAAAATGGATTATTATGCACAGTTAACTAAAGACCTTAAATATGAAAAGTCTGGGCACTGCCCTCCATCATAAACTCATCTGCTAGTTCCCATGACAGCCATCAGTTCCCAGTGCCTGTTTCCAGCTGAATACAGTCCTCAAGACAGAGGCAGGAGAAGTGGAACTCCGCACCCCCAGAGTGCAGCTTTTTCGAGTTCTTCAGTTGATATATTCCTAAACTCTCCTAGCAAACCAGGACCACTAACATTGTCTAGAAGACAGGCATAAAAGTCTTTCAAATAAAAAACTTAAAATGTAGCAAAACATGCATGTCAAAAAGCAAATTCCATCTGTAACAAAAGTTCTGGACTTGATACCAAAAAGTAAATATAAAATCTTAAATATTTACTCAACTGTATGTTGACTGTAAATTTTCAATTACTCTCTGGAGTGAAAGAATTTTCATGCTAGTGGAAAGCAAGGCCCTACCCCAATGCCTATCTTTGAACATGGTTGAATGAACTCCGTTGTGTCTGTATTCTAGGGTATCAAATAGCCAATGTTATGGTTTAAATGTGGAATGTTCCCCATACACAGGCTCATGAACACATGGGTCCCAGATTTGGGTGCTGTTTTCAGAGGTTTTACAAACTTTGATAGATGGACCTCAGAGGAGGAAGTAGATTACTAGGAAGTCGGTCTTAAAAGATAGACCCTAACCCTGTTTCTTGATTTTGATACAATGTGACCAGCTGCCTTATTCTCGTGCAGGCAGTATGCTGTCCTCAGCATGTTGGACAGTCTACCCTCAAACTGTGAACCAGACTAAATCCTCCCTCCCGTTAGCTACTTATTGTCAGGATTTGGTCAGTGTGGTGAGAAAATTAGCTAACATAGCCACTAAGGAAAACAATGTCATCCATCATATGCCAAGCCAGCTATGGAACTGTGTACAGAGTAAGAAGACATCCATATGTTCCTATCAACAAAATGCTGTATGGGAATAAAGACCACAGAGAGTCACAAAAAACCAACAGAAGGGTCACCTCTGGGGAGAGCTTGGAGGGCGCAGGGACAGTTTCACATCTGAGAAATTGTTTTATGATAACTAGGCTTCATTCACCCATTACTTGAACAACTTCAACAGCCATATGAACCATTTGATCTGTATGTAGATATGCCAGTGTGGATGTATGTCACATGACTGCAGTGCCTATGGAGGCCTGAGGGGGCATCACATCTCCTGGAGCTGGAGTTACAGGTGGTTGTGAACCACCTAATGTAGGGACAGGGAACAAAACTTGGGTCCTCTGCAAGAGCAGTATCTGCTCTCACTGACAAATCAACTCTCCAGACCCTAATTGTTCTAATTTTTTAAAATATTTATTTATTTATTTATTATGTATACAATATTCTGTCTGTGTGTATGCCTGCAGGCCAGAAGAGGGCACCAGACCCCATTACAGATGGTTGTGAGCCACCATGTGGTTGCTGGGAATTGAACTCAGGACCTTTGGAAGAGCAGACAATGCTCTTAACCTCTGAGCCATCTCTCCAGCCCCTAATTGTTATAATTTAAAAATAGCAACAGCACACACTGAATGGTCTCAGAGGCCGTATCGAGACAGTTAATATTTATCAAAAATAATGAGTATTGTGATAATCTGAATGACAAATCCCCCCCCCCATAGGCTCAGGCATTTGAGCATTGGTCCATGGTTGCCAGGGCTGTTTGAGGAGGTGGCACAGCCTTGCTGGAGGAAGTTCATCACTGGGATGGGCTTTGACAGGTCATACCCTCACCCTGCTCCTAGTTTGTTTCCTGCCAGCTTGTGTTCCTGGCTGAAGGTGTGGTTCCTCAGCTTCCTGCTCCTGCCGTCATGCCTGCTTCTTGCTGCCATAATTCCTTGCCATAACAGACACGTATCCCACTGAAACCATGAACCCAAATAAACTCTTTCTTCTGTAAGTTGCTTTTGCTTATACTAAGGAACATTGATAACTAATACAGGCATCAAACATCAAAACCCAATCTATCTATCCATATATCTATATATATATATACATATATATATGCAAATACATACATGTGTGAGATTTTATATACAACATGAATTATTGGTAACTAATTTCATTCTCCTGATTCCACTAAGGAAACTGACTTTCCTTCCAGAACATCCATCTATCTTTTTCTTTTCTTAACTTCAAAACAAAGCCAAGTTGGATTTAACACAAGAACAATTACTTCTACCCCTTCCGGGAGATTTCCAGGGCTTAGCCCGGATGCCAGCGGAGGTGAGTCAGCTCTGGTCTCTGGGAGGTCTTATTAATGAGTCCCATGTAAGTAGAAAAGGCTCTGATCATGATATGGGGTCAAAAGAAAGAGATACATGGTGGGGAGGGGATCAATATGGCTTTGGGAGTCAGGTCAACGTAGTTGGGGACTCTGGCTCTGTTAACTTGTAATGAAATAGGCCAGCACAATAATTTGATTCTCTTGTAAAATAAGGTTTAAAAGATGAAGGGCTTTAGGGAGTTAGCACAGGGACTGCCCGAGGACCCTTGTAAAATTTCAGCTTGAGTCTGGCACAGCAGAGATGCTGCGTAGGCTGACCCTCCCCATCCACTGCCTGTGGGAATTTGTCTTGGTCTTCAAGCAAGAGACTCTAGGTGTTGAGTTGACAAAGGGTGACTGAGATTAGTGGAAACAGCTTTCTTGATTATTGCATCTCAGAGCATAATTGGATATGAATTCTGTCACCAGAGGTTTCTAAACCCAAGGTAGACAGACACTGCTGGGGCTCCATATTTCTCAATTCAAGGCTTCTTAGGTCACTGGATTGCTTGATTCTTCCATACAATGAAACACTAAAGCGTAACCAACTGCATCAAATAAAACTCTACAGTTCCTTAAAGGGAAGTAGCACCCTTTGGCCCCAACTGGCTTCTACAGGGTTAGATTTGCAATTGTTTCTTTCCTACCATCACTAAGCTTTTCAACAGCGGATCACACCTTCCTTAGAACAGTTGATGCCTAACTGTAGAGAACAGGGCTTGCTCACAACTTCCTGGGCTGAATCAGAAGCTAAAATAAGCTCTCATGAAACCCAGTCCCAACCCCACCCTCTCATCCCGTTCGCTCATCTCTCACTGGTCCCCAGCAGCAACCCCTTTGCCACAGTACACAGTGAGTACTCTTGCACACCCAACAGGCCACAGTAAAGTGTCCTTGGGTAGAAGTAAATATTCAAGAGCAAGACTGACAGTCCAGCAAAAAGTAAGGGGTTGAAGAAGGGTGAAGCCTGACAGGCTTGCTGTGGTCCTTCTATCCCATCATATAGTATGAGAAGTGCCCAGGACGATTCTGATACTTAGTGGTAATGATAACAATGACAACACCTCTTAACCAATGAGCCATTGTCTCTCCAGACCCTCTTTCTCCTTCATCAGTCCCCTCTCTGGTACTTCCTTGTTTCATTCTTCCTCTCGACCTCTTGTTATTACTTCTCCTCTTTCACCTGCCCCACCTGTTCCTCCTTGCTGTATTCACATTAAGGGCAGCCATTAATGTTTCTAGAGAGCTTACTGAACAACAAGACCTTAAGCAGAGTGTTCATCCATGAGCTTGCATTTAATCCTTAACTAATGAGGAGAAAATGCTGGGCAGTGGTGGTACACTCCTTTAGTCCTGGCACTCAGCAGACAAGAAACAAATGGATCTCTGTGAGTTCGAGGCCAGACTGGTCTACAGAGCAAGTTCCAGGACAGTCAGAACTACGCATAGAAACTCTCTCTCTCTCTCTCTCTCTCTCTCTCTCTCTCTCTCTCTCTCTCTCTCTTCATACACACACACACACACACACACACACACACACACACACACGATGGCAGGGGGCAGGATAGACCACATTGAATTTCCTGGATGCAAGATAATCAACAATTGATATTTCAGAAACTAAGTTCTTAAGTCCAAATACAGAGTTTGAACTAACTACCATCTGACACATTCACTATTAGGCACTGAGCAAATCATTTCTGTCTGAAATCCTCATGCATAAAATGGTATAGTAAACAAGTTGTCACCCTGTTGTGTTTCTGAGAGGATTAAATAGAGCATAGAGCCTTGAGTCAAAGAAGGGCTTTGAGTCATTTTCTGTCACCATCTCTTGTCCCTCCTCTTTAATAAATCCCCACTATAGACCAGCATTTCCCAAGAGGATAGTGGACATCTTGAACATTTTCTATGCATGTGGCACGTGTAAATAAATTTTCTAGTATCATAATAACAAATTGGTAAGTTTAACTTTAATAATAAATTTGGAGCCCATTTCCTATGGTGGGATGTCATGCTCAGCCTTGATGCAGGTGGCAGGGGCTTGGTGCTGCCTCATCTTAATGTGCCAGGCTTTTTTGACTCCCCATGGGAAGCCTTACTCTTTGGGAGGAGTGGATGGGAACATGAGTTGGGGGGAACTGAGGGGGAATGGGAGGAGGGGTGGTAGGGAGAACTGGAATTGGAATGCAAAATAAAATTTAAAATAATAATAATAAATACTATTTAGCCCATAACTTCTGAAATACTATTAATACATCAAATTGTGGTAAATAAAGAAAATCACCAGTGAAATATTTTTATTCCTTTTTTGGTTGTGTTGTGCATGTGATATGTGAGACACATATGTGTGTTCTCATGTGAATAGGCACATGCGTGTGGGTGAATACAGACAGAGGTTGATATCCAGTATCTTCTCTAACCAGTCTACCCTTTATTTACTGATGCAGTAAGATCTTTTGCTGAACCCCTCAGTTTGGCTGTTCTAGCTGGTAGCCTGCCCTGCGAATTCACTGTCTCTGCTTCCCAAGTGTTGCAGGCAAGCCATCACCACTCCCAGCGTTTCCATGGATACTGGTAATCTGAACACCAGTCATGGCGTGTGGAGTGATGGGAATCGGTCTTAGTCCCATAGGTAAGATGCTCTGTGTGACAAAGGGGGTGGAGGGTGACATACACACTGACTTTGTACCCATGTGTCTCTCATTAAAGATAGGTACAAATTCTGTCACCAGAGACATGGCGACTGTCAACTTGAAAGGACCTAGACTCATTTAAGAAAGATGTCTCTGGGCATGCCGGTGGGAGATTGTCTTGCGTAGCTTACTGAGGTAGGAAAACCAACTGTAACTGTGGGTGGTACCATTCCATGGGTTGAGGTCCCGGGCTGAATACAGAGAGCTGGGCAGCAGCATCCATTACTGACTGCTTCCTGACTCCAAACAGGACGGGAGCAGCTGCCTCACATTCCCGCTGCTGTGACCTCTCTACCGTGATGGCTGTGTCCTCAAACTCTGATCAAAATCCTTCTCTCCTTAAGCAGTTTTTATCAGGTCATTTGACGGCAGTAAGAGTAAAGAAAGGCATGCCGTGGACACATTATCCACTGGGCTGTCTCCTCGGCCCTTTCCTAGTCCTTTCCAAAATACTTAGTGTTTGTCACCAAGTGGGTTCTTTACCCTGCCGCAAGTCACATTGGCCACAGTAGATTGGGAGTCGCATGTTTATGGTAGCTGCGGTGATGCTGAGGGCAGCAGATGAAGATAGATCAGCAAGGGTAAGTGATCTGTGTCCACTTACACAGTTCAGAAATGGTACAATCAGAATCCATAGCGTATCTGTCTAGCTCCAAAGGTGGCCATGACTTCCTGATAATCACATGGTCAATTCCCATGTGACTCTAATGCCAAGTTGTCTCCAGGGCCTTGTGTTCCTTCTTCTAGGTCTTCAGGCAGAAATATTATTGTGTGTGATGAGAGTCTGTGGACCCTAGCTTGTTAGCCAGCCACTGCCATGTCTAACTGGCCATGGCTCTCTACGTGGGGGCCATCTGTCTGTTGACCTTCAACAAAATGTAAGACCCAGATACAGCTGAGCACCCCCACTTCCAAACTCTTCCTGCCGAGGCTGCTGTGTCCTTTGTCCTTTAGACCAGACTCATGTCAGACTTGGCAACTCTGAGATGTCCTCAGGCAGCGTGATGACTAATCAGTGCTGATCTCTGGGGACAGTGCGCCACTGGCTTATGCAAGGCGGGAAAGGACACCTAAGCCTTGATAAGCTCTTCAAATCACTTTGAATTACCTGGCTTGAATCCATGAATGTCCATCCTACCGCTCAGGCTCCCTGGTCCTCTGGCCATCCTACAAAACACGTGGGGCTAGGATGACCTTCAGGAGAGCAGCCTGTGCTTCAGCTCAGTTGCTGAGCCCCCACTCTGGGCAGGTGGTTGGGAGCCTTGGGTCGTTCCAAGATCTACTCTCTGTTAGGATTACTTCCATCCCAAGTTTTACCATGGAGACAAAACCATCCATCAGAGTGGCAGTTTTGTCACTGATGATGCTCCAGTCACACTATCTTGTTACTGCTGTAACCAATGTCACTTCGGTAGGTGATCTCCAGGATCCTACAGCCTGAATCCCTTGAGGGGAAATCTAATTAACTGGAGGTACGGACATCCCAGAAGCACACGTGGGAAACACCTGCACTAACTGTGCATACTGTAGAGAAATGGGAATGCCACTATACCCTATACACTGTACACAATGGCTTCCTCTGCCCACTGCAGCCAATAGATGTTGGCGCAGTGTGTGCCTTTGAATGTCCTTGTTTCCAAGATAAGAAGGTGATGGTTCTATTTAAATTCTCCGCAATTATATATGTATATGCCTTCACGCACAGAGAATTATACTTTACCCTTAACATTAGCATGTCATGTAGACATTGTATGGATCTATATGTCCATGGCTGGGAAGCACAGGTCCCATACTAGTCTACTGACATGAAGTTTTAGAAACCTTTGGAGATGAGCCAGAACACACAGCTGGGCAATCCTTGACAGGGCAACGACGAGGACCGTGACTCATCTCTGCTGCTTCCTTGGATACACGGCTTTACTTCCTTTTCTGCAGTTGTGAGCCAACTCCTCTTGACCATGATACCATCATTGAAATGGCAGCAAAGACTGTGCCAGACATGGAGGGCTACAGACTTCAACTCTCACAATAATAGTTCAACAGATGGGAAAGGAAACTAACAGGAAGTGAAGGAAGGCAATTTATCGACATGGCCGGGATTCAGACCCAGGTCCATCTGAGTCCAGAGTCTGGGTGCATAACCGCTAAGGTAACTGAGGAAGCAAATGGCTCATGACCTGTGTGCAAAGTGCACGGGTTATCATGGACAGCTCTCAGGCTTAGGAGAAATGGATTTAGAAGGGGTTAACTAGCCATGGATTCAGATTGCGCCATCCTGTGTCCATTCATGTGACTAACAACTGACTGTCGTCAAAATGAAGTTGTTGGACTGTCGCTGACTCAGGATCAGCCCATCTCGACTTGTGCAAGGTCAAACCCAGAAGTGACCTTTCATCTTTCCAGATACACCCCTATGTCCACCCTGTACTCGGCAGGAATCACTAATTTCCCCACTTCCTACTTCCATGAGGACGACTACTATAATTACCTTACAATAGGACATCCAAATGGAGCCTCGACGCATCGGGAGTCCTTACACTTGCTTTCTTGATAATTTCCCCATAACCCACTTCTCCAACTGGAACAGTAACCACTACAGATGACGAATTGGGCAGATTTAGAGTGCTGTCCCCTGGATCTTACAACTGCACTTGGCTGCAAAGGGGGAGCTAAATGGAACTCTATCGGCATGGTGCGACACATCACACACTGGTTCTGAATTAGGAAATCACTCAGCCCGCCCTACGCATGACTAGAGTCCCACGTCGTAACACAAGAAAATAGAATTGGCTTCTGCTACCCTGGAACAAATCTTAGTCTTCTGTTGATCCAGAGTGAGAGAAACACGCGTTATCATCTGCCCAGCCTCACGGGGATCTATCTATGGTTTGGGTTGAGTCCAGGCACAGTCTGGAATTAAAGGTTGAGACAGATGACTCAGAGCTCCATTGGAAATGCAGGCGAAGAAACAGAGCCGTGGAATGGAAAAGGATCCTGTGTGAGGGTGCGAAGGAGAAATGGAAGAGCCAGACACTCGGGCCCACATCCCACCTCTGCTGCCCCGGGAGCTCCCACTAAACTGCGGTGCTGTGGGCAGCAGAGGGCACTGTTAATACAGTCTGAAGTGAGCTCACTTGAAGAAGAAACAGGCTTACGATAACCTGGTGTGGGACATTTGGGTGGGGAAGTTCGTAAAAATAGTTAGCACGTGATTATTCTCTTATTTTTCTACACACATTTTAAGGAGACTCTAAGACAGGCTAGAGAGTGAAGCTGACTTTTACGTAGAACTGCAAATGCTTTTGGAACACACACACACACACACACACACACACACACACACACACACTCCTCCCTTCTGAAGGGATTACTAAAATTTAACTCCAGGATGCTCCGTGCTTATGTTCACCACTTTCTTCATTTCGAACCGAGCAAGTGCTGTCACTATTCCCTAGGCAAAAGAAGATATCAGTACACTCCCAGTAAGCAAGTAGCATGACTGAGATCTGGGTCCCCTGAAGACACCAATTCCCGCTCTTGTGTCCATGAAGCTATGCCTCATAGCAGGTATTCTCATCATAGAAGAGCCTTTGGCCACTAGCAGTATAGAAAAATACAGTGAACTCAGTTTTACCCGTGTCTCAGGATGTCTGCAAAGCAAACCCTGGAGCAGCCCGTTTCCCTTGAACAGCCAGTTCCCGACTTGTTCTGGCAAAAGACCTGAGTGAGAACTAGATTGTTCTATCAATGGTTAAACAGCCTCTGCATCTCGAAGCTTCGCATATGATCCATGGGCCTGAATGTCAATACCAAGCTAAAGAACCATGCAAGTTAGGATTCTGAGGTCATCAGTCCACAAAACCAAAGTAGGTCACGGTGAGAAACTCAAGGAGGGACAGCAAGATGGCTCAGATGGCAAAGGCTGATGATTTGAGCTTAATCCCTACAACATACATGGTGGAAGAATGGATTCTGCCAAGCTGTCCTCTGACCTCCACACATGCAATGTGGCACACGTGTGCTGACTCCCCTGGATACAGCCATTAGAGTACCTTAATGTCAGATGTCTCAGGCGGGTCTGGCCTGACTTGAATCCCATGTCTACTCCCGAGTGGGTGGGTGGTAGGCAAGGTGGGATAGTTGCTGTATTTTGATGGACAATCCCCAGGGCTCATGAAATGGCAGAAGAAAAATGTACTGAAGTAGAGACAAGGGTTCTTTGTACTGGGGAGGAAGACTACCCACTCAGAAAGCTGTATCAGTTAAGGTCCTTGCTAGATATCCCCACTATATTCTAATTTCTCAGGAAATCATGAAGTTAGGAACTTTCATCCTTTGAGCCTCCTATAAGATCTAGTATAGAACACAGGACATGGTAGATGCCCATTAACTGACAAATATAGATATTGATCAACCAGAGACTAAATAGCGAGCAAATAAGATCAAAAAGAAAACCAACAGGCCCATGGGAGGTAGCGTTTCTGGAGTTAATACCAGTATGGGATTACAGTCCTACCTATCACCTCTCAATAGCGTACTTTAGAATTCCTGATATTTCCAGACCCGTCCTGAAACACAGCTAGCTCTGGCTCACATTGTTTCCGATGTTTCTATAAAATATCATGCTGCAGACATAAAGTGCATCCATATTGTAGCTCTTGTGTGTTGAGCATGCATTACAAACCCCCAGGTCAGTTTCTCTCTCAGAGGTGACAATTGTGGTGGTGATATGCTATGCCCCCACCCCCACCCCACTCTCCATGCTGAGCGTAGACCTTGCCAATGGTTCATGGCGTTCTTTCCATTGAGCCCAGGCAGCCAGCAGCAATCCATCAGGCCTGGACTCCAAGGTAAAATCCACTTGTTATTCCTGACTGGAGACAGTTGGAATCACTGCTTCAGCACCAGGGAAATGATGACCCGGCTCATGCCTGACCACCTCCACAGACAAAGAACACATTCTCTCAAAGACAGCACACTCCATCTTCAGAATTTGGGTGAAAAAACTCTTCCTTAGGGTGAGCAGAGATAGCACAACCACCCCCTCCAGAAGCTTTTGCAAGTCTTCCTGACAGGTCACAAATGGGTCTTAGAGAGAGAAAAACAACAAAAGAGGAAAGGATAAATGCCGTAGTGATGGGATTAATGTAAAAGCACAATTTCTGACTCTTTAAATTGTGTGGTGTGTGTGTGTGTCTGTGTATGTGTGTGCTGGGATTGTTCATACATGGAATAGTCTTATTTGTACATGTTCGTGTAGGTCAGAGGAAAACTCCAGGTAGTGTTCTGATGTGGGAAGGTCATTTTTCAATCTTTTGTTTCATTGGTTAATCAATAAAGAAACTGTTTGGTCTGATAGGTCAGAAAATTAGGTAGGTGGAGTAGACAGAACAGAATGCTGGGAAGAAGGGAAGTGAGCCAGATGCCATGCCTCTCCTCTCCAGGGCAGACGCAATGAAGCTCCAGCCTAAGATGGACGTACACTAGAATCTTCCTGGTAAGCACCACCTCGTGGTGCTACACAGATTATTAGATTGGGTTAAAGCAAGATATGAGAGTTAACCAGTAAGCAATTGGAGCTAATGGGCCAAGCAGTGTTTAAGAGAATACAATTTGTGTGTTGTTATTTCAGATGTAAAGCTAACCAAGCAGGAGCCAGGTGGGATGAAAAGCAGGCCTGCGCGCAGCTCTTTCTACAGTGTTCCTCAGCAACACTGTCCAGCTTGTTTCTTTTAAGATGATTTTATCTATTTATTATGAATACAATGATCTGCCTGCATGTCTGCCTGCAGGCCAGAAGAAAAGGGCACCAGATCTCAGTATGGAGGGTTGGGAGCCACCATATGGTTACCGGGAATTGAACTCAAGACCTCTGGAAGAGCAACCAGTATTCTTAGCCGTTGAGCCATCTCTCCAGCCCCCAGCTTGTTTTTTGAAACATGTCTAGACAAGGCTGGCTGGCTAGATACTCCAGAGAGCTACTCATCTCTGCCTCCCCAGCACTGATATTATTACCAGCATGCCAACAAACCCACATGTGGGTTCTGGGAATCATACTTGGGTCTAAGTTTTTGTGGCAAGCACTTTACTAACTGGGCATCTCCCCAGCCCTAGAAGAGCACATTTTGAGTTCACACTGCATGTCCTACCCTTCAATTTATAACAGAGTAAATGCCCCTCCAAAAGAAAGTAGGGAACATGATTGCCTAACTCCATCAAATTTCACTCTGTGCCTGTACTCCTGGGCTGCCTAGGAAGAACTGGAAGCCAACTCCTGGGCAGTCCCTTCTGGGATAAGTAGAACGTGGGTTACTGGAGAGCTCTTCTCTCTCGGTTGCTCTTCCCTGTCTCCACTCACCATACGGCAACAACATTGGCTTGAGTTCTGAAGGAAACATTGATTGTAAGAAGTTCAGTGACCCCACTGAAAGTTCCTGCCGGTAGGATGAGGTTTCCTGTGTCCATACTGTACAATGTGTGCTGCAGAGCAAACTGAAGGCGGAGAGCAAGGCTGGGGTGTGGTCCCCTGTTCCCACACTGTACGGTGTACACTGCTGCACAGCAGACAGAAGCTGAGGAGCAAAGCTGGTGTAAGAATGACCCTTCCTGACTGCAGCAAGCCTGGACTAGCACTATCTCCCTTACTGAGCAAACGCATAGGGACATGACTACACCTTCCATGGCTTTGGACCAGACTGATGGCAAAACAGACATTGCTTACCCCCTAAGGAAGCGCTTATGCGATTATACCAATAACATACCTGGAGCAAAGAAGCCACAGAAAATGAACTGCTCAGTAAGTGGGCAAAAGAATGGTTGAATCGATGGCAAAATGATCAGACTTAAAGGGATAATGGACATAGGGGTGCAGAACGTGTCTCTGGAAATCAACATTTTTTTAAGGAAGAAACAGTGTGAGTTTTCAGAGCAAGGCCAGGAAGCCCCAGAGGAGAGCAGGTGGGAAGAAGGCGCAAAAGGCGTGGCCAAGAGCTAGAGCTGAAAGCTCCCTGAGGGGCCGGGTATTGGAAAGCAGAAGGAAGGTACTCAGCGGGGACACCCCAAAGCAGAAGGGGCTCTGTGGAAATTTAGCCAATTACACAGCTCTTGTACTTAGAACATCCAGATGGAAGAGGAAGCTGGGACCGACAGCACTCAGGTGTCCTATGCGAAAGTCACTTCCATAGAGAACCTTCCTGAATATCAAGGCACCCTCCTGCCAGCTCACTGTTTACTACACATCTGTTTCTATTTACTGTCTGTCTTCCCGACTGGGAGGTGCGATGGGTACAGGAGTCCTGGTGCCTGCTGCTGAATCCTTAGCACCTAAAGGATGCTGAGCAAGTACAAGGTAAGTCAAGAGTCATCACACAATAGATGAGTGAACAGCAGAAGGATGGATTTACCAGACACAGTCCCTTTTCAGAGCAAGGGAGGCATGGTCATAGGAAAGGGAAGCCATACTAGCTGAACTGTCAAACGTAAATCAGTATGATGGGACACTTCATATACTTAAGAGCAAAAGTTTGGGACAATACAAGTCTTAAAAAGTGATAGCTCCTCAGTATATCTGGGTATAAAACAGCAGGGCATGAAGACTAAGCTAAATGAGATTCCACCATCCCTGCGAATGTTCTAGTTTCCTTCTACTTTCTGTGGTAAAACATTCTGGCCAGCTTTGTAGAATACAGTTTATTTGCTCCACCCTTACAGGTCGCAGTTCACTATCAAGGGGAATCAGGGCAGCAATGCAAGCAAGGACTTGAAGCAGAAACCATAGAGAAACCTTGCTTGCTGGTTGCTTGCAAACTCACATTTAGCTAACTTTCTTATCCAACCAGGGACAACCTGCCCAGGGAATGGTGTTGTCCACAGTGGGCTTAGCCTTCCTACATCAATTAACAGTCAACATATCCCCTCACAAACATGCGCACAGACAAATCTAATCCAGACAATCTCTCCACTGAAACTCTCTTCTCTGGTGGCTCTGGCTTCTCTAAAACATTCGGGACAATGAAGCAGCCTCAGTCCTCCAAAGCCAGGAATTAGATAAGGAATTAAAGTATTTAAAATGATTGTGTTTTAATTTCTGGGAGTCCCGATCCCTTGAATAAGCTGAAGAGGGGATCAGTGTTATATGTGCACATAGACCGTTATCGAACAGTTTTTAAATGTTCGGGGGTGGGGGAGGAAAGTGAGGTGGGAGCATGAGCATGTGAGTGCAGATGCCCATGGAGACCAGAAGAGGGCGTCAGATCATCTGGAGCTACAGTTAGTGGTACTGAACCAAACACAGGTCCTCTGCCGGAGCAGGACCTAGCCATCTCTCCAACCCCCTGTTTGTTAGTTTTTTGAGACAGAATCTCTCTGTACAGCCCAGCCTGGCCACTCTACTCTCCAGTGTGGTGATATTATAGGTATATGCAACCAAGCTTGACTTGGGAAATTGCTTTTTAAAAAAGTTTATGTGTGCATAGATATACTTGCATAAATATTAACTATGTATCAATAAAAGTATTAAAATGATAATGCCTCAATATGTTAAATGTTTATAAATCTTTAATCAACATATTTAAATTAAGATTTAAAAAATCTGGATTACAAGAAACCGAATTACAAACAAAATGCAAATGTTCAAGTAAATAAAAAATGATTCTGTGTCTAATTTTAAGAATCCAAAACAAAATGATAAAGGCACATTTTACCTCAAAGCTTTTCTTGTACCCAAGGATGATCTAGGAGAGTTGCTGAAAATCAAGGGTCGAGACCCTTTCTTGCCCACATCCCTTTGCTGTCTGCTCCCTTCGAGAGTAACCCTGTGTGCTGACAAGTACAGCCATGCCACAACCTTATCTAAAAGTTCTCGATGTCTCATGATCATTTCTAGGCTAATCTAAATCATTAGTCTGTGTGGTCCATTACGGCCTGGTCTCTGCTAACTCTGCCCCACATCAAGAGTTTCTTCTCTGCACTCACTGTGCCCCCATCTGTGTCCTTCTCCTTCCAGAAGTAGAGATGATAACACCCTTCCATCTGCCCCATGCCTTTGTTCTACCTCTGTCTGAACTCAATCTTCACTTCCTAACCTGGTCTTCCCGATGAGACAGCCCTAGAGAAACCTTCTTGGAACACCTTTTCATGAGTCACAGTGTGAGTTTTATGTTTGTTTGAGCAACGATTCAGCCCCTCTCTGATCTGTTGACAGTGTTGGCCACTGTCTTTCTGTTTGCTGTTGTCACCCTGGTGTCTTAACTGTAGGAGAAACTCAATAAATATTTACCGAACAAAGCAAAGTGTAGCAGCTTTCTTGTTATAAATTAAGAAAACCTAAAGCCTTGCCCATGCTTGTTTTCCGGGCAAACAGGCCCAGGGCATCCATATTTCTTGGCATAGGATCTCATCAGGCTAAACAGCAAAACGATAAGTGTTCCTTGTGGTGCAGTGAGACTGTCACTTCACCTTCACGCTGAGCATCAAGGTTAGATGGCATGCTATCCCTACTTACTCTCTCTCCTTAACTGAACCCATCATTCAGGCTTTTACAGATCTGTCTGAGTCCAGCATTTATTTATTTATTTATTTACTAACTACATATTTTCTGTCACTTTTAGTTTTGTGTCACTCATGATTACTTTTTGTCTGGATTATTGATTTCTGCTAGATAATTACAATAATGTCTATGAAAGAAAGCACACACACAAACAAGAATGTGTGTGTGTGTGTGTGTGCGTGCGTGCGTGCGTGTGTGTGTGTGTGTGTGTGCGTGCATGTGAGATCAATGCCTGCAGATCAGAAGAGGGCATTGGATCCCTTAGAATTGGGGAAATAGGCATCTGTGAGCCACCAGATTTGGGTGCTGGGAAAACCTCTGTAAGAGCAGAAAGTGTTGCTAACCACTGAGTCACTTCCAGTACTGGAGTCCTTTCTTAAATGCACTAGAGCCAGGACACTCATCCAGTGCTAACTCCCATTGCCTTCAGCACCCAGGGCCCAGGACACTCCATCCAGCGCTGACCTCCATCACCATCAGCACCAGGGCCCAGGACACTCCATCTAGTGCTGACCCCCATCACCATCAGCACCAGGGCCCAGGGCACTCCGTCCAGTGCTGACCCCCATCACCATCAGCACCAGGGCCCAGGGCACTCCATCCAGTGCTGACCCCCATCACCATCAGCACCAGGGCCCAGGGCACTCCATCCAGTGCTGACCCCCATCACCATCAGCACCAGGGCCCAGGGCACTCCATCCAGTGCTGACCCCCCAATGCCACCATCACAGCATTCTGAGGTGGATGGATGTTTTCACCTCAGCCTTCACAGATGGCGAGTCAATATGATGGTCATCAGTTTAACAGGTCCAAGTCTCACAGCTTGTAAGTAAAAGCACAAGGATTTCAACTTAGACGCCAATGTGCTAAGACACTCTGTATGCAGTTTTAGTAGTTGGAAGCCATGACATCTATCATCAGTCTTACCTGGAAACCTGAAAATCACCTAAAATCGGAGGTCTTTCTGCCAGACCATTTAAATGGAGCTGATATTCATGAAGAAGACCTTAGCCAGAGGCCAGAATGAACTTCTTGAAACCTGTTAGATTTACAATCTAACACTTGTTCTAAAGCATTCTGTAATATTCTGGAACATTTTAGCATGAATGAGAAAATTCTGTGATCATGGCAATAATCTATTCTCTGCTGCCAATAATAGCAGTGACCAGGCGCATGTGCCGTTGAACAGGAGAAATGTGGCTAATTTAACAAAAACCATATTTTTGATTTAATTTAATTTAAATTGATTTACATTTCAATGAAAATAACCACTGTCTTAGTTTCCTTCCCTATCGCTAAGATACTCAGACAAAATCAGCTTAAGGGGAGACCGGGTTTATTCTCTCAGCTTCAGGTTATGGTTCACTATGGCAGGTAAGTCACAGTAGGAAGAACCTAAGGAAACTGGTCACATTGCGTTGGTTATCTGGATACTGCGGGATCATGCCTGCTTCCCATCTCACTTTCTCCACTCACACAATCCAGGATCCCTTGCCTAGGGAATGGCGCCATCCACAGTGGGCTGGTTTTCCCACCTCCATTAAAGTAATCTGGATTATCCATCGCACATGTGCTCAGAGGCCCATCAGTGAGTCTAGATTTTGTCAAGTTGGCAATTAACACCAACCATCACAGCTGCTACATGGGACTGACAATAACCTCTCATCACAGCTGCTACACAGGACCGGCAATGACCTCCCATCACAGCGGCTACACGGGACTGGCCATGATCTCCCATCACAGCGGCTACATGGGACTGGCCATGACCTCCCATCACAGCTGCTACACAGGACCGGCAATGACCTCCCATCACAGCGGCTACACAGGACCGGCAATGACCTCCCATCACAGCGGCTACACGGGACTGGCCATGACCTCCCATCACAGCGGCTACACGGGACTGGCCATGATCTCTCATCACAGCTGCTATGTGGGACTGGTGATGATTGCACTGGACAGTACATTTCTACAGTTTAAGCATTGGCTCTACTGTGGTTTGTCTATCAGTTTTCTTTATCAGTGGCAAATCACCATAGATTAAGATTAGAAACCATGTTAGATATCAATCAAAGACTGGCATATAGTGCTCACGCATGAGCCATGTGCTCCTCCACTTCTCAACATCCCCTGCACTTGGGTTGCAGATTTGTCCAAAAACTTTTGCATGGTACTTGTGGTGGTCTGAATAAGGATGGCCACCATAGGTTCATGTACTTGAATGTTTGGTCACCAAGGAGAGGCACTATTTGGAGGTGTTTCCTTGTTGGAGGAAGGGTGTGACTGGAGGTAGGCTTTGGGGTTTCAAATGCAGAAGCCAGGCACAGGGTCTTTCTCTTCCTGCTGCCTGCCAATCTAGATGTAGAACTCTCAGCTCCTCCAGCACCATGTTTGCTTGGAGTCACCATGCTTCCTGCCATGATGATGATAAGAGACTAAACTTCTGAACCTGTAAGACAGCCCCAATTAGATATTTTTCTTTATAAGAGTCATTGTGGTCATGGTGTCTTTTCAGAGCAATAGAAACCCCAAGACAAAAGTTGGTACCAGGGATTTGGGTATTGTTATGATAGGCCTGACTATGCTTTTATTTAGAGGATTGTGGACTTTGGAATTTAGGATTAGGAAAGCAATCGATTGCTTTAAGCAGGCATTAATACTAATAGGAGCATGGAAGGCCGTGGTGCTAAGGACTATTTGAACTGTGAGGCCTGACTCAAGAGATTGTAGAAGTAAAGACTTCTTGTGGAGAAGTGAGACTGTTCTTGCGATATTTTGGCAAAGAATGTGGCTGATTTCTGCCTTTGTCCAAAAAAATCTACCTGAGGCTACATTAAAGTATAAATTAACAGCTTTGACAAGAGATTTCCAGATAGCCTAGTACTGACTGTATTTGTTATGCAGATCTATAATGAAAACCAATTAAGTGTTTTCATTTGTAAAGTTGCCATGGTCATGATGTCTCTTCACAGCAACAGAAACCCTAACTAAGACAGTAATTATACAAGGCTCTTAAAGGCAGAGGGAGTTAAGACTACATAGGCGTCCATAGACCTCTTTCCTACTGGAAACCATGTGCTCCAGAGGACATAGGAGAAAGATGTGATACCCCCTACTGAAGACATAAACCTGAGAGTTCAGAGCTAATTGTTACAGCAGCACCCTGGTATACAACAGGCAACAGAGGGCAGAACTCTGGGCAGAAGAAGAACGAGGAGGAAGTAGAGAAAGCAGAGGGCAGAAAGACTTGGAACCAGAGACTGTGGAGAGTCCCACCTCCAGCCACAGCACTGACATCTGTATGCCCCTGGTGGAGAAATGCTGCATTTTGTGGCACTCGCTGTCCCCCCACCATCTCACCTACACCCTCATCCCCACCCCAGTTAATAATGGGAACAGTTAGGAATAATGATCTCAGCTCCATCTTCCCGCCATTTGTTTCTAATGAACAGTTGCCTGCACCTTGTTCTATCTCTTTCCTTAAGAAATGGACCCTTTTCAATTATGAGCAAAGGTTATAAAGCCCACATCAGCTGTGATTCCCCAGGCAAGCCCCGCACCCTTGGAGAAATCACTTGGTAATCATTTAATCAGACAGATACAGACCTCTGGTCTTGGGGGTAATATGGAAAATAGGTATTTATGGCCACAGCTTGCCAGATGAGACATTTTGCAAGACACACTTCCTGCATGAGATGAGGCAAAGCCCCTGCTAGGCCTCTATTCTTCCCCAGCCAGAGAAGCCAAGGGCAACTGGAGAATGTTAGCTCAGATCTACAGCACTGACTGGTACAAAGAACCATTGATTTACATTAGTATTTACAGGATATCTTTTCTCCCAGAGGCATGAATCATTCATGGATTTCTCTATAGGAGCTTAGGATTTCCCTCCAGGTTTAGGACATAGTTTTAAATAGCCCTTGCTAGCCTTTCAAGGAGTCAGGAAAAATGTGAGCTATTTTTCTCAGTTTCCTGATCCTGTAAGAGTTCCAGAACCTTCAGCAGAACATGCAGTATTAGGGAATGATCTTGGAGCCACACAGTCCAGGCATGAATCCCAGCTTCACTTTCTGCTCTCTGTGACTTTGTCCTTGTGGGTCAGGACCTCATCCTCACCATGAAAGGAACTAGAGTACTGTTGTTATTAGAAAGCCACTTGTTGAAAGCCGCTTGTTTGTTTCCTGGCTGCCTGGCAGCTCAGCCCCAAAATATTCACACAGAAACTATATTATTTCCATCACTGCTTGGCCCATTAGCTCTACCTTCTTACTTGCTAACACTACTTATATCTTAATTTAACCCATTTCTAGCCATCTGTGTATCACCACGTGGCTGTGGCTTACTGGGTAAAGTTCCCAGAGTCTGTCTCTGGCAGGGCTACATGGCTTCTCTCTGACTCTGCCTCCTTTCTCCCAGCATTCAGTTTAGTTTTCCTCACCTAGCTAAGTTCTTCCCTGCTATAGGTCCAAAGCAGTTTCTTTATTCATTAATGGTAATCACAGCACACAGAGGGGACTCCCACATCAAGTAGAGACATAACAACCCACCTCCTGAGCACAACTTGATCACCTAGAGCATGGGTATGCATCACCTGCAGGCACACTCATCCCCAAAGGCAAAGTTATACCAGCAATGCTTTTCCCCTTCACCACTTCCAGTGAGTTTGTCCCATACATTCCAAACAATGCAGTATGGTCAGATTCTTCTGTTATACATTCCATTCCATCTCTGGATCCTACAAATCGCAAAATGGTATTTTTCTTTTATTTACCTGTACTTAAGGTCATTCTGAGTGTTATAAACTTGTGGATTTTAGCATGTGGCAGTGTCATCAACTATTAGCATATCATACCCAACTGACCTACTTCTCTAAAAAGATCACCTATCCTCTTTTGCTGTGTGGTGTATATGGTGTGTGTAAATGTTCATATGTGCAGATGTGCTTACCCATGTGTGCATGGGGGAGCATGTGGGGGGGATGTGTTTGTGCAGGCATGTGCACAGCTGCACATGAAGGGAAGAAGTTGATGCCAGGCACATCCCTCCATTGGTTTCCATCTTATTTTGTGAAACAGGGTTTCTCACTGAACCTAGAGCGCATCAGTTCTGTTAGACTGGTTGACCAGTAAGCCCTAAGCATCCTCTGCCTCTCTAGCACTGGGATTCTAGTCAGGAGTATTTTATGAGGGTAGTTGGAAACTGAATTTAGGTTCTCATGCTTGCACGGCAGAGGTGCAATGACTGAGCCATTTCCCCAGTTCTCAAATCTACTGTCCTGACTCACAACAACCCTTTCTTCCTCCTACAAGCAGCTGGCAATTCCTGACTAGTTACTGTCTCTATAGTTTTGTCTTTCCAGTAAGCCATATTAATGGAACCATGCAATACTTATTCTCCAGATGACTTCTCTCATTTGGCAATCTGAGTTTAAGATCCATCCATCTTTGCATAGTTCAATAACTCATTCCTTTTGATTGATAAATAATTCTTGATTACACAGATCTACTAAAATGTGTTTTATCCACTCATGCATTTAAAAATATCTTGATTGATTCTATGTTTTTTTCAACTATGAACAAACATGATAAAAATTTACAATTTCTTCTCTTTAGTTTCTCAAAAGTATATCTTTTTATTTATTCTCTTATACATTACATCCTGACTACAGTCCCCATCCCCCATCCATTCCTTCTCCATTTCCTTTCAGAAAAGAGCAGGCCTCCCAGGGACATCAACCAAACATAGCCTAACAAGTTACAGTAAGACCGGGCACAAATCCTTATCATAGTTGGAGAGGTAACCCCTAGGGAGAAAGGGGTCTTAATAAAAAGATTGTGTGTGTGCATGTGTGTGTGTGTGCAGCTCATGGAGGCTGAAAGAGGGCATTAGGTCCCCTGGAGCTGGAGTTACGGGTGGTTGTATCCTGACCGATGTGGGTACTTTTAACTGGATCTGGGTCTTCTGTGAGAGCTGCATACGCTCTTAACCCCTGAGCCATCAAGAAAAGATTTCCAGTTTTAACGAAGTCCAAATTAATGTCTCCTTTCTCGAATGTGGTTTTGGTTTTATATCTACACACGTTCTCCAAACCAATGTCATAGAGATTACATAGTTTTCTCTACAACTTTTATAGATTTTCATCTTACAAATATATTCCTTAATGTAAGTAAATAATGATATATGTAGTTTTCAGGCAAATGCTCTTGGGCTGAGCATCATTTATTAAATATCCTGTGCCCTCACAATCACCCATCTGATTGGATTCCAGTTACCGTTTCTGGGCTCCCAGTTCCTCCCATCAGTCTGTGCATATTATTTCAAAACTCTATACTGTCTCCATGATTACAGTCATGTAAGCTTTGAAATCAAGTCTTGAGTCCCCAGGTTTTGTTCTGCTGTTTGAGGGCTAGTTTTTCTGGATTTTCTTGTTGTTATTAGCCTTTCCATACAAACTTTAAAATCGTTTGCCACCAGTGCCTTGCTCATCCATTGTCAGAGGAGCTTCCTCCTGCAGCAGATGGGAACAGATACAGAGACCTGCCCCCGGATAGTATTCAGAGAGAGACCTCCGGACATCCAGCGCTAAATAGGACGACCCCATCAAATCCCATTACCTCGGGGACCAGGGGACCCTGTGAAAGAGGAAGTGGAGAAAGAGTGAGCCAGAGCGGATGGAGGACGAAAGGAAACCAGGCTTCCTGAATCAGTATAATCAAAGCACATGTGAACTCCCAGAGACTGAGGCAGCACGCACAGCCTGCATGGGTCTACACCAAATGGGTCATAGAGCAGAAAGGAGATGTGGACACACCCTCCTATCCCTAATGCAGGCGCTGTCTCAGGTGGATAAATATCTGTAAATGAAAACTTAGTTTTCTCCACGGGGTTCTCTCTGGGGAAACAAACTACTCTTAAGGGTAGGCCACGTGCCCAGCACCTGGCCAACAGAAAATGAAATCAATGGCCTCTTTGGGAGTTTCTTGTCTCGTAATATAATGTCAGGATTTTTTTTTAATTTTAAATTTTTTCTTTCTCTCCCTCTTTCCTTCCCTCCCTGCCTCTCTCCTTTGTGTTTATATTAGGGCTTCTGGTTCTATCTTCTTATGGGGTTCCTGGGTGTGCAAATGAGTGAGTGTCTGTGTCTGCGTCTGCTTCTTGTGTCTTTTCTTGGCATCCTTCCCTTCTGTTGGCTTGTTTGTCCTATTCCAATGTGCTTGTTTTTGTTTTATCTTATACCTTTAATTTTATAATCGTCCCCTAGAAGCCCGTGTGTTTTCTAGTGAAAGACAGAAAGTGGGTGGATTGGGATGGGAGAGAGGATAGGGAGGAACTGAGAGGAGTAGAGGGAGGGGAAACCGTGATCAGGATATATTATGGAAATACGTGTTTTCAATAAGAGAAAAGATAAAATCACTCATCGCTATCCACAAAGCACTCTACTGAGATGTTGTTTGAGACAATACTGACTCTGTAGATGGCTATTCACACTGGGTCTTCTAGCCAGAGTATATGGTCTGAGGTGATCCAGACTTGGATACTCTAGCCCATGAATGTATGGTCTGATGGCTTTTCATACCTGTACCCTCTGGCTCATAAATGCATGACGTGTCTGCATCCACTTACAGCTCCTTTGACATCTCCATTGTTTTACATATAAAGCATTACCTACTTTTAAGATAATCTGTTGCTATTACTCATGGCCTAATATTCCGGTAACTAGCTATATAGTCATTTAGGTCTGGTGGTTCTTTTTCGGTAGGCTTTTGGGATATCATGTAGAAGAACATAATCTGGGAATAAAGTTTTACTTCACCCTTTTCAATATGTATATAGTTTATTTCCTTTTCTTGTCTCACAGCACTGGCTATGACTTTTAAAATACTGCTGACTAAGGATGTTAAGGAATGATGTCCTCACTTTGTTCCCAATGCTTGGAGGGAAGTGTCTGGTTTCTTCCAGTCAGGCTGACAGTGTGTTCTAGTTTCGTGTCTGCTGTTCCAACCAAGTGTCCTGACACAAAGCTACAGTAGTGGGGTAGAGTTCATTTGTCTTACAATTCCAAGTTAGTCTGCTATCTGGGGAAGCCAAGGTGAAAACTCAACCACATCTACAGTCGGGAGCAGAGACAATAAATCCCTAGATACTTGCCTGTTTGCTCTCGGCTAGCCGTCTCCTCTTTTTTACTAGTACGGACACCATTCCTATGGTATGGTAATACCCAAAACGGGCTAGGTCCTTATACATGAATTAAGAAGACAATCCCCCACAGGCAGACCTACAGACAACCCGCTCTAGATTAGCTCTTCAACTGAGGCTCTCTTCTCAGGTATTCTCGAGAAGTCAAGTTGCCACCTGTGCTACATGCATCGGAGGGCTTCTTCATGTCTCAGTTACATCCGTGGGTCTGGCCAATGCCAGATACCCCTGCTCAGTATCCCAAGCTTTTCTTTAGAGGAGCATCTCAATAAATCACATATGCTTGCATCCCTAGGTCCACTGGGAAACCCACCCTGGGGCAGCTGGCAGCCTGCTAAGCCCTGGCAGAGAGTGACATTCTGACACTGGATTCTGAATCAGATAGTGTGCGAGGACCCCCCTGAGAGCTGAGGGTACTCGGAGGTCCCCAGTGTGTGGAGCAAGGCAGCTGCAGAGACTTCCTGGGCTGAGCTGAACCGCAGAAGGTACGAGCTGCTTCCTGCTCCCGGTAATGCCTCTGTGGGGGAGGTGTGAGGCCAGGGAACCAGGCATCTTCAGGACTGCAGATCTGAGTGCCTGTGTTGAAAACAATGTTGATTGATGTTTTGAAGAAAGACATGACAGAAAGAAAATGAAATTTCAGATTTTAGGGGGAGAAAAACAACCTGGAATGCAAGCGCTGGCATCTTTGGGATCCCTATGCTATCCCATGGTACTCTAGGTAATTATGTCATTGAAAAATGTTTCCCCACATGACCCTCTGGCCTATATGTGTACAACATCAGAACTCCTGGCTATTGAACCTAACATATGACAACAGGAAGATAAACCACGCTGGTTATTCAGCCCTGCGTAGGTAAACAAAGAGGAGACCGAGGAATCTCTGACTTGGTGTTCTGTGGATTTTGTCAAAGAGATTGTTCCTCCGTCGTGAAGTTTACAGCTTCTCCCAATCCAATTAATTGGAACTCAGAAATGTGAGCACCAAGAAATAAAAGCCTCGGATATCTGGGGCTCTGGGCCGCATCCAATGTAAAGACATGCCCAGTATACCCACAAGCATATCTGGTATGCCCACAGCTGTGGATGAACGTTTACGAGCCTTTCTGTCTAGAACTACTTTTGTTGATAGCTAGAGCACAAGGCAGGTCTAGGGTTTTTTTTTTCTTAAAATGCAATTTATTGAGGCATCCCCTGTATGTTCCATCCCATGAAATCCCTTTATTGACATTTACAGACAGTCCATACTTGAGGGTACAGAGTATACACAGGTACTGTCTGTTTTCACAGTGGGACCAGGCAGAAGACTGTCGCAGAGAAGACGCCACAACAGGATTCTTCTTGGAACGTACTTTAATGGAGCACAGGAGACTGAAGCGTAGATAGAGGCGAAAAGACCCTGAGCCCTTCAGCGCGGGGGAATATATACAGCCCCTGGTCCGCCTCTGACGTGTCATTGACCGATTTGACTATCACTGCTCGATTGGCTCAGACCACACTGAGGCGATCGTGTGAGCAAGACGTGTGAGCAAGTGATAGGTGAGAATCAAATTACTCCTGGGCCAGCGGTGAGCGTGCGCAGAAGTTGTTTACCAACTAGGGACAATAGAAAAAACGGCAAAGGGCTTAATGCCAGACCCTGAGAACGTGGCGCCGTGGTGCGCTACAGTCAAGGCCAAGGCACCCTCATCCTCTCTCCTCTTGTGCTCCGTTAGTCATCCCAAACAGAAGGAGGACATGATGTTTCTGGTCACTTTCTATGTGCTTGTGTGCGAACAGGCACACAGGCGGGTCGAGCCTGGAAAAAAATCTTTGGCTATCTTTTCAGATGAATTTATTTTGTTAGGTGAGACAGGGCCTCTTTTGGGCCTGGAGCTCCTGTAGAAGGCTAGGCTGGCTGGCTTCAGCACTGGGGTTAAAAGCATGTGCCTTCATGCTCAGCAATTTTTTTTCTGTGTTGATTGTGATGGTCAAATTTCGGTCTTCACACACTTTCAAAACGACTGAGCCATCCACGCAGTCTGGAGCTACTTCAGAATGAAAATGCATGGGCATGTTGAATAAAACACAACCAGAAAATGATGAGCATAGGCCTAAGAGAAGATGGAATGTGATCAGGATTAAGGCTATTAAGGGCTTTCTCGGTAGCACCCAGGACCAGAACTCCAGACGAGGTTGGCAAGGACACATCCTAGCAGGGGAAGGATGCTGACAATGCTATGGTCCCACAGTAGCAACAATATTAGCATTGGTATAAGTGCCCGAAACTGCCGTCACCCTTATACATATCCTTCCCCTCAATTTTCTATTGATATTTTCAGTGTATCCACAGCCCCACTTAATACTCAAATTGACAGATTTGGGGACCTTCAGCTCTATATATTTCATCTTATAGTACTTAAGTTGATGCTGTTTCAACTTTTTTGCAAACATAATTTTATGTCACTGAATACTGAAATTGGCGTTATTATTCAAGGCTATCTACTAACTTACGCATTTGTACACCTTTCTTCATATACTACTCAAGTTTCTGCTACCAATACAGCGTTCAGTGCCGGGAGTATGAGTTGGCACCCAGAGGCGGCAGAGCTGGGCTGAACACAGCCTACCTCCCTTTAACACAAAGTGTCCGCTCCATCTGCCGCAGCCCACGTGCAGAAGTCATGGTCGCGTGTCAAGGTCAAGCCCCACACTAATGCGTGCGTTTCTCATTTGATCTCAAAACAAGCAGATGAGGTGGGTTCTATTTTCAATCTTCATTTAGCTGATTTCAAAAATGGCACCCAGGCAGATTATGGCAATTAAGACACACATCTGCTGAGAGTCGAGTTTGACTAAAAATACAGGGTCTGGGCCGCCGCTACCTCTGACGAGGAGATGAGCCGGGACTGAGGACACGGCCTGGGCTCAGGCAGGAAAAGGGGGGGAGGGAGACGGGCTATCAGAAGACACTGGAGAAGCAGCTACTTTCCTTGGATTCTAGTTTCTCAAGATTTATTCTACTAGCTGAGTATAGCCGTTCAAACATTTAATCCAACACTAGGGGAAGCAAGGCAGGTAGATTTCTGTGCCTCAGAGGCTAGCCTGAACCACATACATATTCAGTTATGTGGCTGGCTAACAGAATGAGATCCTATCTCATACACCAACATGGTCACGGGCTGCATTCTAGACTCCAGACATCTATGTGGCCTTTGGTGGGAACAAGGGCCATTGCCATCTGATGTCAACACAGACCCAGGTTGTGGTAGGACCATGCAAACAGACATTGTCCCCAGCAGCAGCCTGGGCTTGAATATTTCCATGGCACAGGTGGGAGCTCAGACCACTCACACTGGCATGGTCCCATGCCTAACTGTCTGGTGCCTCTGATGCCTGGTGGCCTCCTGGTTGGTGCGGAGCTGTTGCTGGAGACCTCTCTCTGGCTGGGGCTAGAAACCCTGGGTTATGTTTGGTTGAGTCCTACCCACCCTAGCCACATGGCATGGGGTAGAGCTATCCCTTTATCAGGTCTTAGAATACCCAGTTACAAAGACAGAGGACAGTGTGTGACCAAAGACCTGTGAGAACACATCAAGGAAGAGCAGTGTCCAGAACAGTGACAGGCAGCAGCCAAGGAGAACCAAGACTTGGGAACATGTCCTGAGAAAGACTGAGCAGGGGACTCCCGTTCTGCTGGTAAGCTTGGGCTCTGGAATCTGGTGGGCTTAGAATTCTAGCTCTCCCCTAACTAGCTGAGCGATTCTCCAAGGCTCTTCCCCCGGATGCCCATCAGGCTGTTTGACTTCTCAAGCCTTCATTTCCGTCAGCATCTTTTGAATGTGTTTGGCCATGAGCATGATCTCTTCTCCATCCTTCCAACCTCAGTATTCTAATCCCCCTTTCCCTGTCTTATCCTCCCCACCATGGTGTCTGCTAATGGACACGATGTGTCTGCTCATGCTATGTCTTATCTATCCTCTGACCCAACCATCCACAAACAGGAATGTTTGCTAGCTTTGTCCATGATGAACCTCAAATATTAAAGTATCAGAAAGCATTGAGAGGAGGAGCCCTCAGTGAACAATAGTCTGTGGTGATGGTTAATATTAGTTGTCAACTTGACAGGAACTTTTTAAAGAAACAAACATCAAGTAGGCCTTTTGAAGAGCAGATTATCCAGAGAAACACAGATAGTGGTGGCCCAGCTCATAAGGTTTCAGGAGGGAACAAGGGCTCTATTGGCAACTGGGCTAACGGCTGTCCATTTGATAATCTACTCTGGCTGCACTCTGTCCATGTCCTGAGAATTGGAGTGAGACCCATATCAGGAGTAATGGGATGGCTTGGTGGAGAAAAACCTCAAGCTAGAACAGCATTCATGTGGTGGCATGGCTGCCACTCTCACCCAGCTACAGTGAGAGAGCAAATGAATGGAGCCGAAGGATCTGGAAAATGTGCCTATTGTTCAGCAATGAAAAGAGTTAGAGTGCGTTTGGTATTCCAGATAGGCAGGATCCGGGAAGCAGTAACTGTCAAAGAGATCTGTGCCGTTAAAGAGAAACATTGATCTCCACCAGGAAGGATGGGAGAGGAGCCCTGAGGGCAGGATGAAGGCTCCAGGTTCTAAAAGGGAGAGAGCTTGAACTGAATGCTGCTGAGGGCTTCCCTGCTGGGAAACCACCATCTTGAAAAGTCTGGGTTGGTATATAGGTTTTTATGCATGTATAAGTTCCCCATCTACAGGAGTGCTAGATGTCCTCTGTTCTGACACGTTTCTTCTTGCCTAACTACTGTGGCTATGACGTCTAAATACTAGGTAAACGGACACATCTTAAAGGGAGACACCCCAATAGACAAATAGCATGTGTTTGATATATATTATATATGTGTTCAATATACATACATGTCTATATATATGTTATATATATATATGTGTGTGTGTGTGTACTTGTGTGTTCAATATCACTAACTATCCAGAAAGCAAAGATTAAAATCACCAGAGTTCACAACTGTCTGCTGAAAAGATGCTCAGCAGTAAAAAGTGTGTACTTCGGGCTTCATCGCAGAGATGCAAAGATGTTTCAACATACAAAAATCTGTCAAGGTAACCTACCATATAAACAAAGTGAAAGAAAAAAAATACTTGATCATCTCACTAGATGCTGAAAAAACCTTGGACAAAATCCAATACCCCTTCATAATAAAAGACTTGGAAAGATCAGGGTTATAAGGAACACACCTAAACATAATAAAAAGCAATATACAACAAGCCGAGTGCCAACATCAAATTAAATGGAGAGAAACTCAAAGCAATTCCACTAAAATCAAGAACAAGACAAGGCTGCCCACTCTCTCCACATTCAGTGGAGAATACTTGAAGCAATAAGACAACTACTGGAGATCAAGCGGATACAGACTGAAAAGGAAGAAGTCAAAGTATCATTTATTAGCAGATGATATGATAGGGTACACAAGCGACCCCAAAAATTCTATCTTCAGTGAAGTGCCTGGATATGAGATTAATTACAAATTTTAATCCCCTTATATACAAATGATAAATGGGCTGAGAAGGAAATCAGGGAAATAATACCCTTTACAATAGCCACACATAATATGTGGGGTGACTCTAACCAAGCAAATGAAAGACTTGTGCAAGAGGAACTTCAAGTATTTGAAAAAAGAAATTGGAGCAGATATCAAAAGACGGACAGATCTCCCATGTTCATTGATCAGTGAATTAACATAGTAAAAATGGCCATTTTATCAAAATCAACCTACAGATTTAACATAATCCCCATGGAAATCGCAACACAATTCCTTACAGACCTTGAAAAAAAATACTCAAACTTCATATGGAAAAACAAAACAAAACAAAAAACCAAGGATAGCTAAAACAATCCTGTACAATAAAAGAACTTACAGAGATATCACCGGCCTTGATTTTAAGCTCTATCACCGAGCTATAGCTATAAAAACAGCATGGTGTTGGTATAAAAACAGACAGGTGTAATTGAATCAAAGACCCTGACATAAATCCCCATACCTGTGGACACCTGACTTTTGATAAAGAAGCCATGAATCCAAAATGGGAAAAAAATAAAACATCTTCAAAAAATGTGTTGGACACATAGATGAATGCAAATAGATCCATATCTATCACCTTGAGCAAAACTCAAGTCCAAGCTGATCAAACCAGATACAGTGAATCTGATAGAAAACAAAGTCGGGAATAGCCTTGAATACACTGGCACAGGACACACCTCCCTGAACTGCACACTGATAGCACAGGCACTAAGATCAACAATTAATAAATGGGACCCCATGAAACTGAAAAGTTTCTGTAAAGCAAAGGACATCCTCAATAGGACAAAACGGCAAATGGGAAAAGATCTTCATCAATCCAATATCTGACAGAGGGGTAATTTCCAAAATATATAAAGAGATCAAGAAACTAGACATCGAAAAAAAACCCAAATGGTTCAATTTAAAAATGAGGTATAGCCGGGCGGTGGTGGCGCACGCCTTTAATCCCAGCACTTGGGAGGCAGAGGCAGGCGGATCTCTGTGAGTTCGAGACCAGCCTGGTCTACAAGAGCTAGTTCCAGGACAGGCTCCAAAACCACAGAGAAACCCTGCCTCAAAAAAAAATAAATAAATAAAAATAAAAATGAGGTATAGATCTAAACAGACAATTCTCAATAGAAGAATCAATCTCAAATGGCTGAGAAACACTTAAGGAAATGTTCAACATCCTTAGCCATCAGGGAAAAAAATCAAAGTGACTCGAGGGATCAGGTTAGGAGGGTGAATGGAGGATACTGAATAAGGTGACTAGAAGGGGGGTATTTGGGAGTCAGGTGCAAGGGAAACCCCCAGGACTCTACAAGGAGGAGCCCAGCGAAGACTCGTAGCAATAGTGCATAAGTAGCCTGAACTGTCCATCTCATGTGATCAGACAAGACTTTCAGTGAAGGGACTGGGACACCAACCCAGCCACATAACCTCTGACCTACAATTTGTCCTGCCTATGGGATGTGCTGGGGTAAGGGATGCTAGGAATGCTAGGACCCAATGGCTGAATGTCTCAGAGACTCAGGAGAGAACCAAACATGACTGGAGAAAAAAAGGCAAACATATTGATGTATAACAATATTCTACTATACTCATAAATAGGTGCCAACCCCAATTGTCATCAGAGAGGCTTTATCTAGTAACTGGTGGAAACAGATGCAGACCCACAGACAGACGTGCTCAGAGAAACCTGAAGAAGAGATGAAGGATTGTATGAGCCAGAGGGGTCAAGAACGTCACAAGAAAACCCACAGAACCAGCTAACCTGGGCACCTAGGAGCTCACGGAGTTTGAACCATCAACCAGGGAGCCTGCATGGGACAATCTAGGTCCTCTACATATCTGTGACAGTTGTGTAGCTTGATCTTCTGGTGGGAACAGGAGCTGTCTCTGACTCTTTTACAGGCTTTTGGAACCCTATACCTCATACTGGATCTCCTTGCCCAGCCTTAATCCTACCATAACTTGATATGCCATGTTTTGTTGATATCTATGGGAAGCCTGACCCTTTCTGAACAGAAGCAGAGGAGGAATGTATTGGGGGGAGGGAAGGAAGATGGGGGGATGGAATGGTAGAAGAGAGAGGGGAAACTGCAGTTGGAACATAAAATAAAGAAATAAAGTTAATTATTTTAAAAGTGTATACTTCTCTTGCAGAGGCCCCAAGTTCAGGTCCTAGCATATATAGGAAGGCTTACAAGCACCTGTTGCTCCAGCTCCAGGGGAGGTGATGGCTCACCCCGAAACCGTCTTCATGCACATATCACTGTCACCACCACACACATATTACACATAATTCAAATAAAACAAATATTTGAAAAAATAAATGAAAGCATACCTGTTAGAATGACTAGTATCTTTTGATATTGTTTTATCTTTTTTAGATAAAATACAACAACTTAGGGGCTAGAAAGTGCTCAGTAATTTAAAGCACTTGCTACTTATCCATAGCATCCATGTCTGGCTCATAACACCTACGCCGGGCAGCTCACAGCTGCCTGAAGCTCCAGCTCTAGGAGATATGATGGCATCTCCTGGCTTCACTGGGCACATGCACACTCATGGCATACTTCCATACGTATAAATTAAAATAAGTAACAAACATTGGTAGAGGAGAAAATGGAACCTTTACACACTGGTAGGGTGAGCTTTTAGAGAATACATTAAAAAAAAACAGACCTCCCAAATGATTCTGCTATGACTAGTGACCTACATACCCAAAGTAAATTAAACCAGGATGTGCTCAGATCTAGAAGAGGATGACGGGAATGCTATCATCTGTCTGAACCTGGAGGATGCTGTGTTAGGTGGAATAAGCGGGCAGAAATCCAGGAATGTTGCATGGTTCTATTTACCCGAGGAATCCCAGAACCAATCTCAACAAAAAAAAAAAAGGAGTCCAGCTACGGTTCCTGTGTGATGTAGACTAGGAGGGGCAAGGATATGGGGTGAGAGCATGGACGGGAGATGGCAAGTAAGTGATTACAATGTCTCCATAAACAAGTGGGAGACATAGGAAAGAATGTACTGTATACTTAAAATTTGCTGTCAGAATAGAATTTTTAGTGTTGTTGCCATAAATAATTTATAAATGAAGGTAGCCCCTATGTTAAATAGCTTGATTTAGCCATTCATTACACCATGCATATGTATTTCAAAACATTGTGTCTTCATCAGATTTATTTATTTACTTGAAAAAGGGTAGCTCGGGATAGCCTGGAACGCATAATCCTCCTATTTGGCCTCCTAAGTGCTAGGATTATGGGCAAGAACTACCATGCAAAACTCCCTTATTTGCCAATGTCATAAACAAATAACTCAAATGCTTGCTGAAGGAAGAGACGAGGTCCCTGTATATCTCCGCCTCAGCCCTCAAGTCGGGGCAACATTTGCTGTGCTTGGGGAGAGCCAAATGAGATAATGCAAGCTGAAAGCACTTAGCAGAGTACCTCAAAAACCCTAATTACATTAAATACAGTCCTTTTTCCAGCTACTAATTATCTCATTTAATCCCCATGTTAGCTGACGAGAAGTGCCGTTTTACTGTTGAGAAGCATGCGGCCCTTACAGAGAGAGCTGGGAGTACAGTAGTATGATAGAGTACCACTGAGTCTGCAGGTTACAGGGGTAGCATGTGGGGTTCAGGCACCACACAGTTCCAGTGTTTTCCAGCTAAGGAGAGTTAGCTATAGAAGAATCACCCTAGAGAGCGAATGAACAATACAGAGGATGATCAAACAAATGTTCTATGAACATTTTCTTATTAGGAATAAAATACACAATCACTAGAAATGGTGATAGGTTTGCTCGCATCAATTATCCTGCATACCTCTGCTATCTTGTCAGTAGGACTGTTTCTACCGGGGCAGCTGGAGGAAGAACACGTGGTGTATTCATTTTAATCGGGTACATGGTAGACCTGTGCACACGTGAATGCCTGATGGCGTGGTGTGGGTTTCCTTACTGTCAGGCTTCCTCTGGAAAAGGGACCAGCAACTTCCTTTCCCATAAAGGACCAGGTAATTAATACCTGTACCGTTACATGCAGAAGTTCTCTGTCCCCCTGTCCCGCCATTACAGATGATGAGCGTGAAAGCAATAGCAGATCACCAAAAACAAACAGCTGTGTTTCAGGAAATCTTTATTTACAAAAACAAAGCGCGGGCCCTAAGGGACAACAGGCTAAGGAATGTCCGTCCCTGGTTAAGATGGTTGAATGACTGTAACTTTAGGTGTGCCATGGACCGAGTGGACAAGCACCCCTACAGCAATGGTAGGATTGGTTCACCACGTTTCTACGCTAAACCAAAGTAAGAAAAAAAATATTCAAAATGTGGATGAAAAGTCAGGCTGGGAAATCGTGCTAAGGAGCTGGGCTGATTAACTGGAATTGGTATGATACAAGTTAATGACTAACTGCTCGCTTTTATATTTACAAAACTGACAGCTGGGCCCAGCTCCATCCCACCGGCAGGCAGCAGAAGACAAGCCACCTTTGACAGCCATTGCTCAAAAACAGTCTGGGGCTGTCACACGTCTGCCTCTCATTTATTCACCAATTCATTCATTCACTTGTTTACACACTGAGTGTTCAACACTAACAGCCAAGGGTTTGCCAGAGCCTCTGCATAGCCCAGGAGCAGTTTTGACAGCTAATATAAAGTCATTTCTGCCAGCAGGACACAGAGTCTATTGGACAGGACAGATGTCTCTTTACCCAGTCATCCATTCATGTGTTTGGTTGACAACTAGGTATTACGGCCACTGGTATGCCAAGATTAGAGTGTGATGCAGAGCTGACAGAGGCAAAGGAACCGGGTCCCAGGCTTCTGGGACCTCTGACTGTAATCTTGGGGACACACACGGAAACAAATATATTATAGCACAGCTCGGTATGTACTGTTGCAGAAATACACACCAAACTACCGCAAGGCCTGGAAGAGCGAAGTGCCCACTCTCCCCGGGGAGCTGGTGAGCTAACATGCAGGCTGTCTGTGGACAAGGCTTTCTACCCAGTGCTGATTTGTTCTTTATCTTTTAACAGAGGGGTTTTGAGCCTGCTAACAAGCAGCTAGGAATACGCGTGCTTCGCCTTTGGTCCCAGTTGATGAAGTCATCTACTAGATTATTGGCGAATTCTTCAAACAATCTTCTTTTGCTAATGTAAATAGTGCTTACAAATTTAACTAATTGCCCTTAATTAAGTTAAACTGCAATTATGAATGCAGTCCCCGCTGGGTTGGCGCCAGCACACTTCTCTGATAAAGGTTAAGTGTGTGCAGTAGATTTAGAAATTGGTTAGCTGGCGGTGGTGGCCCGCGCCTTTAATTCTAGCACTCTTGAGGCAGAGGCAGGTGGCTCTCTCTGTGAGTTCAGAGCCAGCCTGATCTACACAGTAAGTTCCAGGTCAGCCAGTGTTCCATAGTGAGACCCTGTCTCAAAAACAATGATAAAACAAACAACAAACAAGCAAAAACACCAAGAGGACTGGGAAACTCTGGGGAAACGGAAAATCACTTTGAGGTGGGTGAATCGGATGAGGATGCCGTCTAGACAGCTATCAGCAGGTGCCGACTTGGGGAGCAGATTTCTAGGAAGGCATGGAAAGCCAGGCCTTGGAATTATGAAGATGGGGGAGAGAGAGCGTCTGCATCCTCCACACCTGTTAGTCATTAGGTAGGGCTGTGCTGGGGTGGGGATGAGGCAGCTAATTCCAAGGTTCTTCTGGTGCTCGGAGCAGATGGATTCTGGAAGCCCCGAGGTGATGCCGTGACAGAGATGCGATTAAGATCACTGAAAGTCATTTGGGGGCCCAGAAATGAGCCCCGTGGATACATAGGTAGAGCAACAGCAGCAGTCTCTGGGTGATTTAGAAAATTCTAGACAGCTTCAAGAGCAGAGGAGACATTCTAAGAAGTAAGGCTTACAGCTGTACTTCCTGTGCCACTAAAACTTGCTCCAAACCATATAGCACCCAGCACTTTGTCAGATACCTTGTATTTCTCTACATTTGTCATTCTTATTTCTTGCAAAGTTTTCATTGTAGCCATTTGATAGTTTTCCTGGATTGGGGTAGTGTGTGTGTGTGTGTATGTGTGCGTGTCCAGATTTTTACATGGGTGCTGGTGACCCAAATCTGGGTCCTCATGCTTGCGAATCAAGCATTTTACCCAGAGAACCTTCTCTCCAGCCCTCTGGTTGGGGCTATTGCATACAATACCCAATCAAAGAGCACCTTCTCTGACCCACTGAGTCTGAAGGGTCCCTACAGAACTGCAGGCCAGTTCACCAGGCTGAGTGGTACCCATTTAACACGGCCTCCTGAGAAGAGTTACCGATACACCCTCCACATGGGTTTGCCTGTGGGGCTCCTGGGACTCTCCCTGCAAGCAGCGTGCACGAACATCTTCTGGGGCTGGAATTCTACAGCTGTGCCTCTCTTGCTGTCGTTTTACGCTATTGATCTTGCCTGTTAGCTTTATTAAAAGCTCACACGTTTCTCCCCATATTTTATTACAATCCATGCAGCTTTCTGGAGGCTCCATCTCCTAGGAGATGCGTCGTTGGATCCATGTACTCCCTGCATTTCTCCAGGATCCTTGGCTAATTAACGGTTGTGCAACACTGGGCTGTGTCCTCTTTCCACTTGGCTGCCTGCATGTGGCCATCAGCACTCCACCAATCTGACTTGACCTTTGAACATCATCTGACCTGATACTTTTAGAATTAATTGACTTATGTATGGGTGGCTAGTTTATTCTTTCTTAATTATCCACACACAAGCAAGTATAGGCTTCTATTTTGTACAAAATAATAATATCTGGGCTGGTGAGATGACTTAATGGGTTGAGGCACTTGCAACCAAGCCTAATGACTTTGTTCCATCTCTGGAAGCCATGTTAGGAGAGAACTGATCTGGCCTCCACTGTGGCGAACACACACACACACAGACACACACACACTTATATGGAGTTGTGGCACAGTTTCATACAGGTAGATCTTGGAGCTAGACCGCCTGTGTTCACAGTTAGGGTTCCCCCACCCAGAGGCTGTGTAGCCTTGAGAAGGTCACTTAATTTCTCTGACAATTTGCAAAATGGGATTAACAGAACACTGTTGGGCTTGGTGCCTGTTGCTAGGTGATTAGGCCAGGGACATTCTGTATTGCCTGCATGGTTGGTGGGCACTCACTACTTTCTGTGAAGAGCATGGGGTCCCAGCTCCCCTTCTTTGTTGACTTCCATGGGATCCCTGAGCCTGTCCTATCATTTTTAACTTTTCAGTATCAAAAACTCTATGGTCACTTTCACTGTTAACTCATAGCTTTTTTTGCAGACATCACTTGTCCCAATTAAATGCAATTATTGCTACTTTTTACCAATTACTGATGCTCAAATTGTTGCCACTTAGCTAGTAGGAGTTCTTTCAAGCTGATTTTCTGAGCCCGTGCTGTGAATGCCTGAAGCAGTCCTGCTTTCTGGAGACACAAGGGCATTGTGGGGCTGGGGAGCCAGTTCCGGTAGCACATGTGATGAGTGTGGGCCAGACCCAGAGTCCAATCCCCAGTTAAAAAGAGAATATTATGACCCTAGGTTGTCTTCCCCCATCCCCAAATGCATGAGATGGGCATCCCAGGGTTCAGGTGTGTGGTGTTAGCAACTGCACCGTAGGCTCCGATGAGCAGCGTGTCCATCGCTACGACTGCGCCGTTGACCAGCAATGATGGAGCTGCCTTGTTCTGAAATCATGAATTCACTCTCATCGTTCTCGACCTGACAAGTCTGTTTGTGATAGTTCATTTGTCAGCTAGAGTGTGCGATTCCTCGATGATATGATTTTTGTTGTCATTGTTGCTGGGGCTGCTGTTTTTTTTTTCTTTTGTCTTATCTTGATGGCAGAAAGAAAGATGGAGATAGGAAAATACAGACGCCCAGAAGAGCAGAAAACACAGGGAACAACACAGGGCAGCCTTGAGGACTTGCTTAATGCGAGGAGGAGGGGAACTCTGTGGGAACCCAATGATCGCCTGAGCTGCAGACCCCAGGCCCTCTGACCTCCCTGCCCAAGGCACTCCCCTCTCATGATCCTCTCACAACACCAGGCTGGTCTCCCTGGAATGTGTTTCACTGTGACCTGTGGGGCTGCCCAAATGACATCTGGGACTTCCCGTGGGCTATACACTCCAAAGGGCACGAAAGTTTTAGTTGGGATGGGGCTAATAAATTACAAAACCAGGGTGGTTTAAGATTTATTTTATTTTTATTTTTACACACACACACACACACACACACACACACACACACACTGCTTTGAGGCCATAGGAGAGGGTCAAATAACCCAGAATTGTTTGTAAACTGTCCCACATGGGTTCAGGGATCCCAATGCAGAACCTCTACAAGAACATTAAGCACTGAGCCATCTCTCCACTCACATGCTATTTTTAAAAAAGATTTATTTCATTTTTTAACCCAAGAAATTTAACACCAGAAGGTTTTTTTTTTCTTGTTTCTCAGTAAGAATGCCATAGGGTAGCAGCATTCCCTGCAGTGACGTGGGGACTCAGGGCTCCACCTGATGACTCCACCATCTGGGTGGGCCTAGGGGTTGTAGGGGAGTCTCCTGAATTTGATCATCAGTTGAGGAAAGAGGACAAATGAAGGACAGTATGTGGAAGAGAGACGCAGGGCTAGCACTGTTTACGCTCAACGTCAACTATTCAACTATACCCCGGCAGTAGCTTGAACGGGACCCCACCTAAATGCAAAGGAAGCTGGGAAATGTAGTAACCTAGGCGGTACCCAGGAAGAAGAGCATGAAGGATCCGTACGTACAGACCTGAGCCTGGTTCTGGTCTTTGTTGTATCCTGAGAACCATCTCAGTTCTACAAGAGATAGTTTAAGGGCCTTGACAGGCATTTGCTAACTGAACAAGATGTGAATGAGGCAACACTGAGAAACAAGGTAACCGAGGTCAGGCTGCCAGATGTCTTCAGGACTGTGCGGTTGAACACAGCTTTTCCCGTGGAGGCCAGGGAGATGTCGTGAAGGCATAACACTACCGCTGGCCAAGACACACATAGCTCAATGCCTCTTCTAAAAAGACAACAGATGGGAACAGGGGAGAGGGAGCTTATCCAACCACCTACTATAGGTGACTTAGTTCTGAGTGCAATCTTGTCTCAAAAGAATTCAGCTGAGGATGAAGCATTTGAAGGTCACCTGAGACAAGGGAGAGAGAAGCTAGGAATTATTTGCTCTGAAAGCAGTTGAAGAAAAAAAAAAGAAAAAGATGAACTATTTTCCGAAGAGAAGGGGAGGCGGAGTGGGAGGGTGAAGAGATGGCCAAAGTCGGCATCTGGAAGTCTCAAATGAACTGAAATTCTCTAGGAAGGTCCGTGGCAGGCTGTCAAGGGAGCCGGTCTTAACCAGCGAATACAGCCAGCCACACAACATTTGTCCATTCATGACTGACTTAATTGACTTGACATAACCCCTTTGAGGTTTATTTATGCCACAGCATGTTTCAACCTTGTTTTATTAAGTCCGTTATCTATATATTTCACTTCATTTATCCATTCATCCATTGGTGGGCATGTCCACGGCTTCCAGTTGTTGACATACACTTAACACTGAACTGCACACTCATGAACAGTCGACTGATGTACAAGGAAAAGGATGAGGAGATTGCTACCTGGCTGCCACGGGATATCAGAATCCCAAACTCATGGGTAGAGATATGATTTGCCTAAATTCCATCCTTAGTGCTCCTTTTCACCGGCCACAAGTGGTTTTGAATGAATACTTGGACCAACCTCAAAGTACTTGAGGGTTTGAAGGTCTTTTTGTCTAAGAAGTATATAGCATAGGGTCATGGCGCATTCCCAGTGTCCTCTGTCAAGCTGCCCCAAGCAGGATAGCTTGCCTAGAATTCCCAGGAGGCCAGGCGGTAGTGGCGCACGCCTTTAATCCCAGCACTCGGGAGGCAGAGGCAGGCAGATCTCTGTGAGTTCGAGGCCAGCCTGGTCTAGAAGAGCTAGTTCCAGGACAGGAACCAAAAAAAAAAGCTATGGAGAAACCCTATCTCGAAAAATCCAAATAAATAAATAAATAAATAGAATTCCCAGGAGATCGTCTTCCAAGTCTTCATCCTTCTCCTCTGAGATACTTCCAGCGTGTGACTAGGAACAGTGTGTGATTTTTGAAGTTCTGGTGTTGAGATCAAACAGACTCAGGTTTGCAAACTTCGCAATCTGTGCACGGCTAAGGAAGATGGTTAATTTGTTTGCGCCTCAGTTTCCTTGGCAATAGGAGACGAGTTAAGTTCTTGGCGTGGATTTTTTTCATCCTAGACCCTGCTCCACACCTCTGCACACCACTGTCCACTGAGGAGAGCAAGCCATGTGGCTACTCCTTGCTGCTTGCTCATCTTGGGATGGCTTTGCATCTTGTGGTCCTTTGTAAATCATTTTCCAAACAAACCCTCCTCCAGTGATGGCACTCTGGGTCACACACTGCTCCATTTTGGCAGGAAGGCCATTATGAGCTTTCAATGAGAGAAGGGATGGGAGCATTTGACTCAAGCCAGGACATATCATAAATGTCTGGCAGATCAGGGCCTTCTAGGGCAGGGGGCATCTACTGTGGGCTTGGCTGTTTTCCTCAGCCTTTGTGACAAACAGCCCATCCTTCATATACCTGAATTTTTTTTTCTCCTGTTTAAATTTGCAGCTTGCTTGGAACCTAGGAGTAGGAACCCTTTCTTTTATTTCCTTTTTTTTTTAATAGCAGTACTCTGGCATTTAGAGAGAGCTGTTTGGCTACTGAGCAAACATAAGGCATTACAATATGTTGTGAGTTAGAAAAACCATTGCAGAATTTCCAGGCCTGCCTCTACCCTCAAAACGTAAGCTATTATTTGGGTCCCTGTCTCATATATTTGGAAGCTCTGTCTGTGCTGGTCTTTTTCCCTGCGGGCTTCTTGACTAGCTAGTTAGAATGGATGAGCCCAATTTTTATTATGGTTGACAGGAGGACCACAGGGCTACAGCTTCTGCAGATAGAGTTGGACAGGATTCAAACGCAGTAAGGGACTGACCACTGCCCATGGGAACCTGGGGATCTGGGGCACCTTTGCCACGGGTGAAAGGTGAGACCAAACATAGAATGTGTGAGGATGCTTTGAGTCACTGGGGTGACTAAGCTATTTATCCATCACTGTGTGACTGATGTGCACTGAGACTGGAGAACACCTCCGAGGCTTGGGCACACGGAGGCATATTTCTACACCTTCACCTCCTCTACATAGAACAATAACAGTTAAATAAAATGTTCATGTTCCAATCCACTTCCTGACATAGATTAAACACTGTGAGATGGGTATTCTTACTGGCCCCATCTTAACGGCATGGAGTTCCAGACTTTGGGAGGGAACCATTTACCCATGATGCACTAGGATGAGCTGAAATTCACTCACAGACAGCTAGATCCTAGAGTCAGCCACAGCCTGGCTGTTTGGCCTGCATCTAAGAAAGATTTATTTTTTTGGCTTCTCACTCTCTGCCTTCTGTGACAGAGTGGTCAAGGGTCCCCTCCCTGCCCAATTCACAGTTAACACCAAAACTGTCAACTAACACAATGTAATTCAGGAGGGAAGAATTCTCTGCTCAGCACTCCTGGGTTTGAGTCCCATTCTACCTCATGAGAGCAATGAGTAAACTGCACCTCATCAACAAAGTAGGGAGCAGCAGTGTATAAGGACTCCACAGCCTATGCAAAGGACTCTGCATTAGTTACTTTTCTCCTGGCTGAGACCGAATTCCCAACAGGATGGAACTCATGGAGGGAATGTTTATTTGACTCAAGGTTCAGAGGGCATAGTTCATGGAGGTGGGGAAAGCATGGAGAAAGCCGGTTCTCCTCTCAGTAGAAGCAGAGGACTTTAAACACGGGGCTCAGCTGGCTTTTGATTCAGTCCAGGACACAGCACACGTGACCGTCTTCACCGAGGGCAGGTCTTCCCTCCTCTGTTAACCCCTCTAGAATGGTCCTCACAGACACATCCTGACACACGTCTCAACAGTGCCGTAGGTGTTTCTTAATCCAATCAAGCTGGTGATCAAAGTGAAGCATCGCAGGCTTCAAAGTGGAACGCATACTACATCGTCCAGTGATGGGCTTAAAATGATATTGCTGGGGTTCCAAAGGGGAGCATCAAAATGAGGGGAGCATCAAAATGTCTACAGCTAATTTTTTTTAATGTACCTCACAAGCCTGAGGAAGCTCAATTTAATTGGTATATAAATGTATGCATAAACACTTAACCTATAGTTGACCTGTTTGGTCCATCTTCTCTGTTCTTCAGTGTAGGCTGTCTGCTGGGACAGTTTTGTGTGAGCCCGGTAAACGAATTCAGGGATCACAACATGCAGTCTTGTGACTTAAAACCATTACAATTAGAATTAACAATACTGGACCTAGGAGATGGCTCAGTGGGTAAAAGCTCCTGCTATCCCAGGCTGATGAGCCTGAGCTCAGATTCACCAGATCCAAAGGAAAAGCTGAAGGTAATAGCATGTGTCTGTTATCCCAGCGCTCCCCACTCTGAGCCAGGATACAGAGATCCAAGAGTTCCCTGGACAGTGGAGGCCACCTAACCTGGACCATGCGGCACAGCAGCAATGACAAGATCAGAGACCCTGCCTGAGCATGGGGAAAGAGAGAAACGACTGCTCAGAGATGTCCTCTGGCATTCACGTGCGTACTGTGACATGCACACACACACACATGTATACACACACACATGCATACTCACACACATGCATACACACGCACACACATACACACAGAGAGGGGATAGACCATTCAAACAAGTAGATACAGAAATCGTTGCATTCGCCTATCCTCTTCTGTTCGAGTTCTTCATAGTCTGAGAACGGATGGCATCAAGCTGACAGAATGGCATTCACCACCCACCCAAGGAAATTATGCTAAGAGAATTTAAAATATAGGTTCCCACCCACTATCCGTAATGACACATTTTTCTCTGTGTGCAACCTGCCTGGAGATAGCCACTAATGATAGTACAAGTCTGCCACAATTAGCAGGGCACTAAATGTTATGGATTCCAACTTAATTTCATCTGTCTAGAATTTCACAGAAGCTGCGTGCGTGCGTGCGTGTGTGTGTGTGTGTGTGTGTGTGTGTGTGTGTGTTATGAGGTCCTGGAAAAGTACCATTTGACGATGTGTAAGTAACCAATCCATGTAAAGCATGATTTAATTGTCTGTGGAGAAGGGTGTGTGGCTTTAGAAGCATGGGGAGGCCGAGCTAATATGGTAGAAATCATGACTCCATAGCTGTGTTCTAGCTCATACCCGATAAGTAGCAACTGCGAACGCTGACAACCCCCTATTTACTTAGTGCTTATTAGTTTTTTCCATAAAGCTTGAAACACATTTATTATGAAGAATTTCAAATGCTCAAACAGCAGCTGCATGATCCACGTAGACCGTTATCTAGCTTCAATTATCACCCCTTCCTTCCTCTCGAGACAGTGTCTCACATCCCCTAAGCTAGCTTTGAACGCACCGTGAAGCAGATGTGATGGAGAACTTTTGATCCCCCTGCCTCCACTTTCACAATGTTGGGGGCAACCCTGCATGGACACCCCTTGGGGGAGGGGTTAAGAAGGCCTGGAGTCAGTGACACAGACGCTGAAGGTCAGGTGAGTAGCAAAAGCCACCTCCTTTACTGAAGGGAGGGGCAGACAGGCCTCTTCTGCCTCTCCCAAGGTCCCACTGGTTCAGGCCGACTCTGTGTTTTCCTTCCCTCGTTGGCATCTCCTGTCAGGTGTCTCTGTGTCAGCTGTCTCTGGATGCAGTGCAGGCCTCAGGTTGGCTCAGGAAGGAAGTACCTGCTGTGCATGGTCACTGGGGCTGGTTTGGGCAGGACGACTGCGGCTTGGGTAAGCCAGTCAACAGTTTCTCCTACACCAGACTGCTGAAGTTACAGGCCTGTTTTCTTTGGCCCAGTGCCAGGGATGGAGCCCAGGACTTCATGTGTGCTAGGCACTCTCCCCACTGAGCTACCACCACCCAGCCAGCCATGGTCATTCTGATAATCTTGTTTTATCTCTCCCTCCAGTTGTCTGGATTAATTTTTAAAAATCCTATGTACTTCACCTTTAAAGAGATTGATATGATCTCCAAGTCATGAAGTCATCTTACAAACTGCTTAACTGATATCACAGGAAAACTGTATCTCCCATTGTCTCCCACATTCATCATTAGCAGCATCTCCTCAAAATACAAATATGGCCAACCCTCCAGGCGTGCTCCAGCTTCTTCATGCCCTGGAAGAATCCAAACTCACATCACCCCTGGAGGAAGCCAAATACCTAAAACTTCTGCCCTGGCCACTCATTTCCTATGGCTGTCCTATTTACCCTGCCCCCCAATTTCTGTCCTGCGTGCTAATCCTTCTGTCGCCCTCTACATTTGAGACAAGTTCCTTCTGGGATTTCGGAACCAATTTGCTCCCTGGGTGCCACCAACATCCTGGCACTTGCCGTTACCCCTGCTTGCTTGGCTGTGGGTCTCAGACCCAGGAAAGATACAGAAGAGGAGTGATGGCAGACCCCCATCTAAGACCCCCATCACCTACTTTCTTCTTTCCCTGGACTATGTCCCTGCACTTCAGAAGGCTCATCACAGGACTTAGGTTTGCCCCTTGCTGCTTGCTCATTCCTCATGTTAATCTGGGAGGAACCTGCTCTGCTCTGTTCACCTGCCTTAGGCTGAACTCAGTGCTGGACAGAGTGTAGCATTCAGCACCTATTAATCTGAAAGGAGTGGGGAGATGGGATCTCACCCTCCTCCCTCCTGTCACCCCCAGATTCTGCTCTTGCCTCTCTTTCCACTCATTCACCCACTTATCCATCCACATCCCCTAAGATCTCCACATCCCCCCTAAGACAGGTGAGAGCTCCTTCTGGGAACCTGACTTTGCTTGTTCTACGTTGGCTTCCTTCACCAAGCTCAGCCCCTCGCTAATGTACAACCTGCCTTCAATCCACTCTGTACCCTGGGAACCAAGACAGGCTTCTATTCATCTTTGTGCCAAGGACACAGTTCTGGAACATCACTAAGCAGGTATCAGAACTGACTGGATGGATGAATCAGTCAGGAGTCAGGGATAGAATGGAGCCCCAAAGCCCATGAAACAGGGAGAAAGTGATGAATCTGGGTCGAGGGGGCCTGAGAAATGATGGGGGTGCTATACCAGGAAGACAGGAAGGTCTGGTCAAACCAATGATGGCTAAGACCCAGACCAAGTTGAAGGCCCCTCCTTTCTTCTTGAGGGTCTACCAGGAGTGAGTTCAGGAAGGGAGTGGCTCTCTGGATAAAGCTAAGTCACCGGAATATAAATTTTACAGACAGAAGCTTCCAGGGGTGGGGTTTTTATCTCCACCATTTGCAGCTGTCCCTACAGCACCTGGAAGAAAGTAGGTGCTCAATGAACTTGGAGTCAGCCAAAGATAAAACAGGGATAAGAAATGCATATGAGCAGAGGCAGGAGAACACCTGTTACTTCAATCCCCAGGCAACTACAGAGCATCTAAGAATAGGCACAAACCTACCAACCTTGGGGCCATCAGTGCCAGGATCAGTTTACTGGGACCTGGGTCTGCAGTACTTGGTAGAGTCTGCCACCTACGTGTGCTCTGAACATCATTGATGGTTTGTGGCTTGTGAAATGAACTTCATATTGTCTGACTCAACATGCGTTAGGATTCTCTACGCTCTTCATGCCTTCAGCAAAAGTTCTGTATTACTTCCATCTTTAAAGGATTTTTCTCAGCCCGATTTTGAAATGTTGAATGGATTCCAACCCTATCAATCAAGGTCAGATTTGTCAGGAGAGCATCTGTGTGTGAGCAGGAGTGTGTTTGCATTCCATTGAGATTTCTATTTTTGCTCTCTGATAGTACATGCCAGGCTGTCTCCAAATCACAGAACTGTAAGCAGCGCACCAGCATCTTACAATCTATTAATAGGTTCTCTACGGGGTGGAAGGAGAGGGCTCTGAAGACACAGCGCCTTGGCAAATTCTGTCCTAAATGGTTCAGTGTAGGGTTGCTCCCAGACTTTATTATGTAACGTGCAGACGGTATTCTCCCAAGACACGGTGTCAAGAGATATAGTCCTCACTGATAGACTCTCATGGTTTTGGTTGTTCAGGTGGCCCCCCTGCCCAGGGACACTTTTCAACAATCTAGAAGTTTCCTGGTCTAAGAACAAGTCCACAAATGTCGTTTTCCAGAATATCAAACCAGGAGAAGGCTTGCTTCTCTTCACCCTTAATATACCAAAATGATTGCTTTACCCGTGAAGCAGAAGCCATGCTCTTAGTCCCCACCCTTCCTAAGAGCAGAGCATAAGAATCCGAAACCGGGACTCGGATGTGAACTTTCTTGGAACAAAATCACGTGACTGCCTGACAGCTCCTTAGCTCTCAGCAGCAGTCTTCTTCTGTAAGAACAATGACGTATTTGAGAGATCCTTAAGCGGTGACAGCAGGCGGTATCTGATTGGATGAGGCAAGGTCTGGCCTGGGGTTGGTGATGCCCCATCAATGGAGAGGACCAGGCTCATGACCCTGGGGATGAAGTCGCAAACCAAACAGAAGTACCTACCCTAATCTTGGAGGGAGAGTTTGCTAGTGTACACCTATAATCACTCGCTGTCCTCAGGAGGCTGAGGCAGAAGGTTCAAGAATTCAAGGCCAGTCTGGTCTACAAAAGAAGACTGGGGGTGGAGGAACTAAGAAGAGAAAGAGAAATTGTGGAAGGAGAAGAGAGGAGGGAGGAAAAAGGAAGAAGAGGAAGAAACAAAGAAGGGCGTGGGCAACACTTTTGGGGGGAAGACATTAGCCAGGACAGGTAGAAAGAAACATCGGTAGACTAAGGTTCCCCAGACGGTCCCACGGCTAGCACCAGAACTTGAAGACAGCTGTGGATGCTCTTCCTGGCATCCGTTGCTGAGTTCTGTGGGAGGAGAGAAAACTATGAATCCTGCTGTTATCAAGCCCATGCAGCAGGGGAAGATGCCTGGACACTGCCTACTCCCCGGGACAACAGAAGCAGAGAACTGAATATCTGCGCAGCCACACATGGAGTGCTTCTGGCACACGCGCAAGACAGTCTAAAGTCACAGCGTGTGACCACTAAGGGCACGCTGGGCAATTATCTGATGTGGTCTCTGCTGACGATAGAAATGGATCCTGCGGATACCCATGGGCCATGACGCCCAGCAGGAGCCTGGGTCTCTGTTTATTTTAAAGAAACTCAGGAAAGGGAAAAAAATTGTTTTGTTTTGAGACAGTTTCACTCTGTAGCCAAGGCTGGCCTGGTACTCATGGTATCCTCCTCAGGCCACTCTTTTAACAGCCTCCGAGAGCATCTGCCGATTGCCCATGGCGTCTCCATCATCGGCCTCCCAGGAAGACAGAGGAGTTGCTGTCTAATTGTGCTTGCATTTTCTCCCTTTGCTCTCTTCCCTCCCACTCTGCTTTCTCCTGGGCATTAGGCATTTAATTGCGCGTGTCACTATTCATTGTGCCAGGGGTTTTACAGGGCTGCGGGCCCTGGCTGCTCCACTCTGCCGACTTTAATGCACACCGACTCTTGTCCCGCCTGTTTCGTGACTCATTGTTCAACCTGTTCTCATAATTATCTTGTGTCTCAGACTCAGGAGGGAGATCCTAGCGAGCTCGGGAAGATGGTGAAATATTTACTTTGCACCAAATGAAGACCACAATTCAATCCCTCTGAATATCAATTAGAGGCATATGGTGGGAGCCAAGCTCACTGATAAAGTTAAAAGAAATAGCACAGTGAGGGAGACAGTCTCTCCCTCATAGGCACGGGAGGAGGGTATGATGCTAACGCTGGCTGTGATTTCCCGAACAGATTGTCTGAACACCTGCGGTTCAAGGGTCCTCTGACTCCTAAGGATTCTCCTCAGTGTCTCCTTAGACAAGATTGTCATAATTCAGAAAACAGCCCTAGCAAGCAGGTTTTAAATATTACCCAGGGATGCCGAGAGCACGGTGTTGAGAATTCTGAGGCAGCAGTTGGGGACAATCTCAGCCACCAGTTGAGATGAAACCAGAAGAGTGTGCCCCTTGGGCATATTTGCGAGGAAAAGGAACCAGACTGAAAACTGAAGGTGTGTCCCTGAGCGGTCATGTAGTTCCTCGGCCTCAGTTTCCTGACATGTATAACCAAGGTAATGGCAGTATTCCCCCGAAGAGGTCATGATGGGAATCAGCCCAGTGAAACGTGTACAACGATTTTGAGAATCACGGACATTAAAGTGATATGAAAGGGTGTCACTTAAACCAATGGACACTCCCATGATACTGCATGTGTGTGCACACAGGCTCACATGTGGCTCTCAGACACTCCATGACATTGTATATGTGTGCACAGGCTCACATGATACTGCATATATGTGCACACAGGCTCACATGATACTGCATATGTGTGCACATAGGCTCACGTGTGGCTCTCAGACACTCCATGACATTGTATATGTGTGCACAGCCTCACATGATACTGCATATGTGTGCACACAGGCTCATGTGTGGCTCTCAGACACTCCCATGATACTGAATATGTGTGCACATCCTCACATGATCCTGCATATGTGTGCACAGGCTCACATGATACTGCATATGTGTGCACATAGGCTCACGTGTGGCTCTGAGACACTCCCATGACATTGTATATGTGTGCACAGGCTCACATGTGGTTCTCAGACACTCCCGTGATACTGCATATGTGTGCACAAGCTCACGTGTGGCTTTCTAATGCTTCAGCGAAATCTTTTTGAACTTTAGTGATTTGACATTCGACACCTGGTGGAACTGTTTTGTGGGGTTTGGCTTGGGCATTGAAGGATGCTCCTGGGGCTCAGCCCAGTGATACCAGGGACACTATGACCGCCAACCGTCAGCCACTGACGCTGTCTCTGGAATACATTGCCAAGAACAAACTGCTCCTTCTGTGTCCAGGTCTCTTAGTTTACTCTCTAGGTGCAGTGTGGATTCTCCTGGGAGCTTTGAAAATATTCCACACCCCAGGCACGGAGCCCCAGCCAAAAGAGTGAGTTCAGCAGGCTAGGATTAGGTGGGCACTCTAGTTTCAGTTCTGTCGCTGTGATAAAATACCCTGACCCAAAGTAACCAAAGAGGAGAAAGGATTCATATTATCCCACAATTCCAGGTCACAGTCCATCACAGCAGGAACCCAAAGTGGCAGGAGCTCGGGGCAGCTCATCACATCGTATTCATGGCAAGAGAAGAGACAAAGGAATGGAGACACATGCACCACTGGCCTCACCTCCCCCACTCCCATACAGCCCGGGATCCAAACCCAAGGAATGGCACTGCCCACAGTGCTCTAGGCCCTTCCCATATCAATCAAGACAATCCCCTACGTACGTGCCCAGTGGCCGACCTGATCAGGACAATCCCCCATTGGCACTCTTTTCCTAGATGGCCCTATACTGTGTCAAGCCAACAGTTAAACTCAACCATCCCAACGGGGAATAATAGCAATCTCCAGGTGTTCTAGAGTTGGGAACTCTGACACAATGAAGGTCTCTTCTGTGGTGAGTCACAGTCACCACCCTGGCTCTGTGGGTTCGGTTACAGGCTGGTCCAAGAAATGAACCCAGTACTCTTTGGGCAAAACCGCCATGAGTTGTACAAGGACTAAGCCAGAGAGAAAGGTGTCCATCCCTTGACCTGATGTACACTTCCCCTCCCACAATTCCTTGACATGAATTCCATTTCTTAATGAATCTGTGAACACTTTCTTCTTGATCAGACAATGGAGGGAGCGTGATGAAGGAGATAATTAAACATGATAGATATCCAAGCAAGTCCATCTCGAAGCCATTTTTCAAAGACAATGGAAACTCTAACATCCCTCTGATGAGAAGGAGCCAGACAGAAACATCGAGAGTAACATATGACTGGGTACAAATGGTAAAATTAAAGGCAACATTGTTGATGAGCTCGCTGGAGCCTGAAGTACTGAAGCACAATATTAGCCTTGGTGGAAAATAACTTCATTGAAATATGTCCTTCGTGGTGCACGGCTTTCCTGAGGCCCCGAAAGCATTCTGTCTCTCTCGGCATCTCACTCTCTGTCACCAGGATTTCTCAATAGAACCAACAGAAAGGAGCGCTCGGGAGGGAAAGCAGAGGATAATTGAAGTCTTGCCTTGATCTATTGTTACAACTGAAGAGGCAGAAAGAGGAGAATACCACAGACACGCTTAAACCCACTCAGCTCCCGTAGCTGGTACAACAGTCAGTCAGCATGTACTTCCCACGCACCTACCATCGATAATTCCCTGTGTTCAGCTCCTGGGGCTGGGGGCGGAGAGATGGATAAGCAACGGATCCTGCCCGCTAGGTGTTTGCAGTCTTGTTAGCACATATAAAAACACAGTCAATAATACTGAATGCTTTCAGCTCAAGTCCAAATGAACAGCACCAGGGAGACTCGGATCCGAGGGTTTCAATGTGAACCCATCGGAAACTTGGACATACGCATCCAGCAATCAGTTCAACCCTGTGAATGGATGGCAAATGTATATACAGGGTGCTGGTTATGGCCTCCCGCCTGGTGAGCGAGAGAGGGGCCCCTGGTGGAAGAAGCGGTAGGTGACAGATGAAGATGAGATGCTGTCCTCCCTTTGGGCTTAGTAGACAGCTGTGTCCCTGTGCCAAAGACTGGTAGACTGCAGTGGCCCCAGGCAGAGCGGAGTAGCTGTGGCAGGGTTTATGGGGAAGGGCCAGATGTGTGGAGCAGTTAGAGTGATACCATCCACCCTGCACAGAAGTCTCTGGAAGAAACTGTCTCCAGCAGAGAAACACAGCCCGAGCATGTGGCGGGGCCATGACAGGAATGCCACGACCAGAAGATGGTCTCACAGGTGAGTGTCAGGTAGGAACCCCTCTGCGGGCTCTTGAACCCACTTGGTATCTTCAAGGCATCTGTTGGCAGACGCCTCATGCCAGCCTCAAGGACAGGATCTGTCTCTGGGATGTGGCAGGTGAACATGAGCTATGAGAACTAAATGGAACCAGCGCAGATGTGGCCTCAGGACAGAAGCTGTAAGCTGCACACAGGGTGAACAGTGCTGTCATTTAGCCACCACTGCATAGGCTGACACACATCCGCCAGCATTGCCAAGGTCTTGATGCCACTCTCAGACAAGAAGGTTGTTACACGGCCCACACTCTGAAATGTGTAGAAGACCCATCCTGTGTCTCATGCTACCCAGGAGGCGCTGCCTGGAGCATTACAGGCGAGGGCGGGACTCAGGGTTGATGTAGTGAAGCTACCACCTTCTCCATGTACTGGTCCCCTTGTCTCTAGACGTAGGTGCAGCCAACCTGTGACACCAAGAACAACTGACCTACCTAATGCAAGGTCCCAACCTTAATTTTCGTAGATATCTTGTTTGTTTTGTAACTCACTTGAATGGTTCTCAAGTCTGTGTCATGCTGTCAAAGGGTGGACACAGAATGTAGGTTTTTACAGAACCCACGGAGTGGTACATGGGGGTTAGCTTTTACTGTTGTGCCGTGAATGAAATCAAGGACCTCACACATGGTTAGGAAAGCACCCTACCACTGGGTTGCAACCCCTGCTTTCATATGTCTTTGCTGAGCCAAAGGAGGGGGGAAGTCCATGTGTTACAAAATGAGTCCCAGAGGCCAGGTAGACAATTGCGGGTCTAACAGTCTTTTTCAAGCCGTCATGGACCATGTCCTTGAAGGCAGGTTGACAGACTGTCCTCGAGTAACAGAGCTGCCTAGACTGGTATCAGGAACCTAAGCAGGCCACCTGGGGCCACTGGCAGACCCAGAGCAGCCAGACTCCCCTCCCTGCCGCACCTCCACCCTGCCAACCCAGCTGGCACTTTCCTGTCTACCTCGGGCTCATTTCAATAATGGAGCAAAGTGTAAAGATGAGCGATAATCATAAAACGCTCAGCAAAGTATGCAGATAGGAACTGTGAACTCAGAGGAGCCTGGGAGAACAAAGATAATCAAGCACATTATCAGCAGCCCCAGGTGTGCGCCAGGGCTGTGAGAGCGCATGCGCGCTGGCAGGGGGCGGGTCTTCGCCTCTCCCCTCTGAGTCTGTATCCCCACCACCTCCAGCTGCTTCTCCAGAGGAGCCTGGCAGATGGAGCTCCAGCTTTGGCCAGAGTGGAAGGAAAAGGAAATTTCCTATCCCGGCTACTACCAGTCTTTCTCCTTTAATGGTTGTTGGTCCTGATGCTGCAGCCATGGAGAGACTGTCACACACATGCAATGTCTTCCACGCCGCATCCCCACCCTTGAATGGCTGTCGGCTGGCCCAGACAAGAGGCCAGTGTGTCCTCAGTCCCCTTGCTCTTCCCACTTCACTGCTTCTCACAGATACCTGACCCTGTCAGCTCGGGGTTCTTCCGGGACCTCTTCGAGCCTCAGCCCCCCAGTTTGGGTTTCATGGGGATTCGTTGCCTCTCTCTGCAAATGCCCCTTGACTTTCCCTCCTTCCTTTGAACCTGCCACTTCTCATTTCGCTCTTATTCCAAAGATAATCTCTACTTGTTTTATTAAACCGGATCATGTAACACTATTTTCACTAAGTTTATAATGCATTTTGAGCATGGCCCCTACTGCCCCACGAACCCTCCTTTCTTGGCCCTCCCCCTCAAGTCCCCTTTGCACCCCAAGGCAGTTTCTCTTTAACCTTCATGACACAGATACAGGAACTATTTACCTACAGATAATAAAATCTAGAATGCATAAATGAGAGGAAAACATATATTGGTCTTTCTGAAACTGGCTTAATTCACTTAATAGGATTATCTGCAGCTGTATTCATTTTCCGACAAATGACCTAACAGCTTTATGAATGAAAAATTCCATTGCATTCATATGCCAGCTTTCCTTTACCCAGTCCTCTGCTGATAGGCACTTAAGTTGGCTCCTTACCTTAGCTGTTGTGCATGAGGCTGCAGTAAACGCGATGAGCAAGTGAGAACTCAACCTCAGTCTCTCTTTCTCCTGACTCCTCCGGAAGCTCCTAGAGAGCAGGCCTTTGCTCTTGGTATTCCGACATGGTCACAGTGTGTTCCCGTGCGTCTTCCCAGCACTGTCAGAATGACCTGGCATGTTGTTGGCTCTGGTTGAGCAAATAGTATCTGTGGAATAAAACTGGTCTGAGTTGATTTTGATCTCTCCTTTCTTCCTTCTGGGGACTTGCTGGGCACAGCAATTCCTGATGGCAAGCTTGACAAGCATCCTTGCCCCCCCCCCCGCGAACTCTTCGAGCCTTAAATCCCAAATTTGAATACATGCAGTTTAATCTCAGTATAAAATGAGGCAATGCCTTCCTCAAGGCGGGATCAGGAAGAAATGGATGAGAGGGTAGAACTGGGCACAGTGAGCTCTAGGCACCGGGGAAAGAACTAGGACCAGGACTATATGATAAGAGAAGGGGGTACTTAGCACTCAGGCAAAATCTTCTGGGAGGAAGAACCTAAAATCAAAGCAGGGCTGGCCCACCCCAGCCAGTGGGCAGTCTTTTGAACTTCTTTAGCCACCAAGTAGTCTTTCTGGATTCCAGCTGTTGGTCTTTGTGGATTCCAGCTGTTTGTGCATTCACATTACTGGGATGTTCCAGGTCTGCAGCATAGGTATGGGAGTCTGGGGAGTGCCTGGCAACACTCCCAAAGCCTTTAGTGGCTAATTTGTTTGATGACTAATCACTTATCTCAAACTCAAATAAAGAAAGAGAAGTATGAAGGTAGAGACTATGTCTGACCTATTTATGATTTTATTTCCCTCACCTGGCACTCTATCTGGTGCATGGCAGGCATCAAATATAAATTAATTGGTGAATTAAAAATTTTAAAAAAAGATGACTGAGTGGGTTTCCAAACTATTCCCAATGACAAATGCTCTGTGAGCAGCAGCCATGCCTCTGTAGGTCATTGTCCCCTGTCTTCAGAAAGCACTCTTCCAAGTGGGATAATTTGTCCAGAGCACTGGGAATGGTCAGAGGGTATGGACTGGTCACAGAGACAAGGCTCACTCAAAAGAAACAGTCCTCACACAGCATAAGGTTGCCTTCTAAATACATATCCATCTGGTCATAATGAAGCACCCTTGTCACCCTCAGAGAAGCTTCACTGTGCAGCGGATAATACAGCCACAACTGTTCAAAGTGCAGAAGCAAGTGGTTGTGGAGTATGAGGCCCCAAATAGGGCGCCGATATCAATCACATCCCTTCACTTCCAGGGCTCAATAAATGTCACAGAATAAAAGGGGAGATTGCTACAAAATACAAAAACATGGGAGGACTGATGCTCTCAGGAACCCACAGATGCACCGGCTGCCTGCACAAGACCTAGACAAGACCAAGCCAACCTATCAAAAGCTAATCACATTTGGGAGAGGCAGTCAGCTTTTCTTCAGCAATGTGTCCATGCTCCAGAGGATGGCATCCTACACTTAAGCATATATGGGTAGCACTGATTGGATACAGTGGGTTGGAAGGAGAAAGGGAAGGAGAATGGGAGAAGCAGAAGAAGAGGGGGGAGAGAGGGAAAAGGAGGAGGAAGCAGGGAAAAAAGTTTTGATGCTATGTTGGATGGAGGCATACAGGAGGATTTGGAGGAGTAATGAGAGAAAAAATAAAAATGAATTAAACAACCCTAGTCTCCTTTTCTGTTTATTTCTTGGCGTGTAACCTCTATCAGCAAGACACTAAATGGCAGGTGCATTTTCAGCACCGATGGGCAAAGCTGTCCCTTTTTGTTCCCCTCCATGGAATTGTATTCTACTAACAAGAACGCTGGCTCCTCTCTCAATGTCCCTGATCCATTCTGTGCTTCCCCATAAGTTTATCTAGTTCCTGAAAGTGTGGCATTCTACCCCCCGCCTGTATCAGAAAGCACTCCAGTCTATAGGGCCACATGCAGTGGGCCACTTGAGACCCATGAACTGCCACCCACACGGCCCACATGTTCTCATCGGCTTGGTTCCTACAGCAGGATGTAGACTGCCTGTGCTCTCGAGAGAGTTGTGCTTTAGGTTTAGCTGTAGATCATTATTTCCTGCATTTCTTTAATTAAGAATCACCCCTGTGGTTTAATTTGCTGTTCTTCTTCCCTCTGAGGAGACTCCTGTATATCCTTAGAGGCTGAATTTATGATTAAGAGAATTAACTCCAAGGCGTCCCATTGACAACAAAGAAATGGAACTCTCGGATGACTTTACTATGAGCAGAAAAGACACTTGAAAAACCATTTGCCAACTTAGGAAATGAAGCAAAAGCTAAGAACTGAGAATGTGGACCTCAGCGATGGAGAGCTCATCCTCAGCGATGGAGAGCTCATCCTCTTCTTCTAGAGAACCAGAGCTTGGCTCCCACACCAACATCTGGTGACCCAACTGCCTGGAATTCTAGCTTCAAGGGACCTCATGTCTTTTTCTGGCCTCTGTGGGCACACACACAAACATAGCTTGCCCCATGTGGGTGCACACATTCACACACACACTAAAATAACAAACTTAAAACATAAGAATTAAAAGGAAATCTGATTTAAAAAACCATTTAGCAGAAGTTATTAAATATCATAGTTTAAAAATACATTAAAAGCTGGTATTACAGATGCCCACCATCATCAACGTATCAATCCACATATCCTTAGGCAGTGGTTCTCACCCTTCTTAATGCTGTGACCTTTCAATACAGTTCCTCATGTTGTGCTGGCCCCCAAACATAAAATCAGCTGTTACTACTTTATAACTGTAACTTTGCAACTGTTATCAATAATAATGTAAATATATGATAAGTTGGACATTTGATATATAACCAACATAGGGGTTGTGTTCTCAGTGGTTCTCACTAAAGCAACAAGGTAAAAAAAAATTAAATGACCCTAAGAATGAGGGAATAATGAGACAAAACTCTCCTGGGCAAATATTTGGTTGTGTGCTAGAATGTCTGCATACAGTAGGTAGTTCCTAAGTATTCTCTACTAAGAAATGTGATAGAGTTCAAGGATGTTAAAAAGGAGAATTGGATTCTGCATATTTTAATAACAAGAACCTAAGCATGGAAACAGTAGGAAAAAGTAGGAATTGGAAGAGCGATAAAATATATCAACTTTAACAAGAAAGTCATGGGGTCTATAGGAATAAATTTATAAAATCTAATTAGATGACATAAAATAGATCTGAAAAGTGAAGCTAGGTTCTTCGTTAGGGAAATGTAACATAAAATGTTAAAATTACACATATAAGTGTGGAGGATGTAACGACACTCCTATTAAAACATGAATAGCGTCTTCTTGTTCTTTGAAAGTGAAATCATCTTCTGTTCATATGAATGAAGAGCATCAAGAATTCTAAGACTGACTTTTTTTTTTTGCAATGGCTTAGTCGGTAACTCCTGCATCCATGTAACCCCAGGCACAGTAGCGTATGTCTACAGTCCCAACTCTGGGGAGACAGAAACTGGAGGATCCCTGGAGTGCAGTGGTCTCTTTGAAAGACCTCTGCCAAAGGTGGGGACAACTGAAGCAGACATTTGACATGGAATTCTGTCCTCCACATGCATGTACACACATGAATTCACACTTGAATGCACACAAGGACACACCCATATCAACCTATGCATACATCACCTCCGCGCACGCATGTACACACATGAATTCACACCTGAATGCACACAAGGACACACCCATATCAACCTATACATACATCACCTCCGCGCACCCCTACAGAAGGAATAATATGTATACATATGCAGAGATTAACATATGGGCTTTGTCTCACCAAACATAAAACACATGAAAAAGATGGATGCAATATTATCACTGAATAGAAAGAGTCTGTTTCCTATGGCTTTTAAAAGCATCCCTAGTGTTAGTTATCCCTACCTATGCCCCCACTGTATCCTACCTTCCCACCCTTCTAGCCCCTTAAACCTTCCCATATTAGCCCATCTTTAAAGACATTTCTCTCCCCCACTCAATGGCCCCTTTCTAGGTTCCTGGCTTCTGCAAGTTCTCCATTTAAAACACACAAATCTAAATACTCGAAACCAGGATCCAAAAATGAGAAAGAACATGTATGGTTTGTCTTTCCAGTCGTTAATTACCTCCCTCAGTATAAGCTTTTTCTGGATCCATCCATTTACCTGCAAATTTCATAATTTAATTTTTCCTTAAAGCCAGATGAAATCTCACTGTGTATATGGACCACATTTTCATTATCCATTCATCAATTGATGGATATCGAGACCTTTTCCATTTCCTGGCTACTGTGACTAGAGCAGCAATGAACATAGATGAACAAGTTTTTCGGATAAAGTCCTTTGGGAATATGCCCAGGGCAAGAATAGAAAAAAAAATAATCAGTGGGAAAAAAAGACCATCCTAAAATATATCCTAATAAGTATAAGATTTTAAAGTGTGGCAGAAGATGCATTTATATTCAACGAGAAAAGGATGGCTTACTTGGTAAATGACCATGCACAAATGACCTTGAATTAAAAGGATATGGACAGCGAGTACAAGGTTAGATTGGAGGATTCCTGGTGTCCGGGGGCACAGGAGGATGACTGAAGACAACATTGCTGTATCACGGGTTTAGGAATGACTTGCAGAGACTTTTAATATTTTCACCCTAAGAAACAGTGAATTGTTTGAAGTGACTGGCAGTCTGTTTATCCATTTCTATCAGCACAGGTTGTCTACCTGTATGGAAACAGCATGCAGGACTCCGCGATAGGATAAGTACACTTGCTATGTGTCAATTAAAATATAAATATGGTGTTAGGTTACTATCCCATGCCACATAAAGAATAAATTCATGTGGGTTAAAGAACAATCTAAGTATACTTATATGTAACATCCATGCATACAAAGAATATCTGCTTAAAGTAGAGAGAGGATAGCTGTGCATTGCAAGAGGGGGAATGCTAATTTCAATGCATCTACGTTCATCTCTATACAAACAAGTGCTGGCCTCACTCTATGCAAATATTAGCCATGACCTGCGTCACTGCAGTTAAAGGTTGTACTTCTCAAGTTCACAGAGGAAACGGATTCGGAAAAGCATTTCCCATGCAGATAACAGGTAGTAAATTACTACGCACGCCACACAAAGAACTCTCACCAATTGAGAAATAGAAGCAATCCCATGGCAAAATGAACAAAGGCTACAAACGGGCAATTCATCAAAGAACAAGCCTAATAGACAATAAATACATGAAAACATACTGAGATTCCCTGGTAATCAGAGAAATGCAAATGCAAGCAAGGAATTATGAGTTCACACTCATGTCCCAGCAAAAATTAAAAAGAGAGTTAAGACCCACGGCCACAGCAGATGATGGAAAAGCTCTCGCGTGCTTATTAATGCAAGGAAGGGGAATTCTTGCTAAAAAGCCATATGGATGAATCTATTAAAATTAAAAACATACATACTCTCCAACCCAGGAGCTCCGATAGTGTGATTCTGTCCTACAGAAAAATAAAAGTTTCAGTGTCCAAAGATAGATGTTTATTACAGCATTCTTCAAAGAGGAAGCAAACACCGAAACTAGCAAATGCCTATCAGTGGGGAAATATTGATTAAATTATCGTATGTTCACAGCAGGGACTAACACAATGTGCCATGCAGCCAGCTAAACGACAAATGAGATCAGAACAAAATGAGATGAGAATTATGCAAAGAAGTACGCATCCTACTGCACCGTGTTTTAATAAACAAAATACTTTAAAGGAATTTTATACAAGGGCTGGCAAGATGACGTGGGGCGGGGGGTAAACCACTTGCTGCCAAGCATGACAACCTGAGACAGGTCTCCTGGGAACTGCATGGTGGAAAAGAATGAACCAGCTAGCACACATTGTCCTCTGACCTGACCTCTGCCCTCTCACTGTGGCGTGTATGTACCCCTCACACATATACACAATAAATAAATAAATGTAATAGAAAGGCACGAGTGAAGAAATCACTAAACACACACATATAGATAGACATACAAATATATAAAATGGCAAACATACGAGACTATTGACAAAGGCTTATGGTGTGCCTAGGGTGGAGCAGTAGAGTCGATCAGTATAAAGCTTGGAAGAGACATGGCAGAACAAAGCAAGCCTCGAATCTAAAAGGACTGTCAATGAGAGCCCCCAGTGTGATATGACTACATTTTACAAAGCCGGCACTTGATCTAATTCTCTTTTTCCATTCCCCTCTTTCAGCACCACCCCTGGAACAGGCACATCCATGGTACAATACTATTGAGTCAGTGAGTTACCGAGTTACCAGCTACAGCTCTGTACGCGTGGACATGCAGCCTTTATGCCTCTCGGTGGAAAGGGATGGGCATGGTTGCTGGAGAGATGGCTTAGTGGCTAAGAACACTTGCTGCCCTTGTAAAGGACCTGAGTTCTGTCCCCAGCACCCACGTCCTGGAGAAGCTCACAACTTCCTGAAATTCTCGCTCTAAGGGAACCCACGCCCTCTTTTAACCCCTGGGGGCACCTGCACACCTACGTTCTCCAACATACAGATCAACAGAAATGGATCGTTTCTTTTAAAGAGAGGGGAGAATGGAAGTGTGTTGGGATGAGAGAGGGCACAGGTCAGGGAGGTCCTACAGTCTGTCCTCACGCCCACTGGATGAATCAGAGAATTCAGTCAACCACTGATCAGAACTATTCAACATACTGTGTCTACACTACGCGAATCTCCTTCCTTGTTGTCGCTGCCCTAGCGACATGACAACTCTTTGCACAGTGTTCACACTGTATAGGGGTCGAAAGTAACCCAAAGCTGACTTCAAGGTAGTTCAGATGTTAAATGTAAATGCTGTACATTTAAATAATGAACTTGAGAAACCTTGGGTTGTGGTACTAGAGGAAGTTTTGTGGTACGGATATTCATGATTGTATTTAGTGGCACGCCTCTACTAATTCATAAGAATCAACTGAAAAATATTTGGGGACTTGGTAAGCTTGATCCTTTGTTTGGATGGTTGTCTGGGTTTAAGAAAGTGATGGAGGGGGTGGGGTTGTAACTCAATTACCTAGAAGTCACTTTTCCCCAGGGTTGATCCCCAGTACTGCATAAGATGAGAACATCAGCCCATTTCTGTAGCCTCAGTCTTTCGGAGGCAGGGGCAGAAGGATCATGAGTTCAAGGCCAACCTCTGCTGCACAGAGAGAATGAAGAATTTTTAATAGTGGATAGTATACTTAAAAGTAAGTGTGTCTATAGCTGTGGGTGGCACGAACTGCGGGTCAACACTCGGGAAGTCATCAAGATGTGTAATCCAGTTTAGCGGAACTGTGCCAAAGGATGCCGCTGGTGCACAGCGAAATCCTGTGCACAGCGACATCCTGCCCTGTTTCCATTTTCAGTCTTGTCTTACTAAACGTGACAGCATCACCTTATGTCTCCACTAATATAAATGAAAATATTAATGAACACTTGCTTAGGACATATGCTCGCTTGTGAATTGCAACCATAGGTTGGCTCAGCGCTGGAGATGGGAAGGTTAGCAAACATGTTCTGTAGCAAATGAATTACCTGTGTCCACTGACGTCACAGGGAAGAGCATTTACATTTGATCACTACCTGCAAATTATCCACTGTGTACTGTTTGTATGGGCATCATCTCTTTATATATATATAAAGCATACGCATGTTTTCTCTGGAGAACCGACACTCCACTGGCTTATCATTGACCATATCTCTCTATTATCAAAAACACAAGCCAAAGAAAAAGTTTAAACAACTCACTGGCTGCTCATCCAGGAGGCTCTCCCAGGTTCCTGCCACTGCTCAGTATTCTCCCAGAATCCTTCACACTTGAAGCCTTTTGGCCCTGTAGCATAAATTCTAATTGGTCTTAATGATAAAAACCTGGAGTAAGCTATTAGGGAATGAAAGCTGAAAGGTCGGAGAAGCAGAGCAGCAAGCCACTAGTTATAACCTCAACGAAATCCTCAGAACCAAGGGGGCAAGATCCTGTCTCTGTGAATCCTCAGACTGAATGCCTTGAGCTCCTGTCTCCTTCAACCTTATATTCCTCTCTCTGCCCAGCCATAGGCCCGTCACACCCCTTCCTATCTCCACCTCCCTAGTGTTGGGATTAAAGGTCTGTGACTTCCAAGTACTGAGATTAAAGGTGTGAGCCACCACTGCCTGGCTCTGTTTCTCTTTTAGACTGAATTCATTTTGTGTAGCCCAGGGTGGCCTTGACCTCACAGAGATTCACCTGCCTCTGCCTCCCAAATCCAGGGATTAAAGGTAATGTACCACCCCTGCCTGGCCTCTGAGGCTAACTAGTGGCTCACTCCACACTCTGATTCTCAGGCCAGCTTTATTTGTTTTACACACACACACACACACACACACACACACACACACACACACACACACACACTCACATTCACCGCAGGGCCCTATCCAGTCCTTTCTCTTGACTGCCACCTCACAAAGAGTGGCTGGTTAGCACACGAGTGACCCAATGAATTGGGAAGGACAATGGGGGATGGGCATGGCACAAAAGCCCAGAGACCATATTCACACAGGGAAACGCTGGGCAGAGCATCCTTTAACAGCTTGCCTGGAACTGCAGGCATCAGCAGGGACTGAACCTTTCACTGTTTGTTATTCTGTGGCCAAGCTTTTGGGTTGGATTCATTTCAGCAGAATCCTGGGCTCCTGGGCCGTGGATGAAGCGGAGCATATCTGCAGCAACTTTATATCTGATTGCTTCTTCAAATTCTCATTTTCAGAGTCTACCAGTTACTCCAGTTTGGGAGTACTCACACCTGTAATCCCAGCACTTGGGAGGATAAAGCAGGCAGAGAGCCATTAGTTTGAGGGCAGCCTGGACTACATAGTGAGTTGCTGGCTAGAGCAAATGCAGCAAGAACTGTCTCGCCAGAAAAAAAAATTAAGTGTTAGGGCACAAATAAAGATATAGTCTCAGAATCTTGACAGGAAAAGGTCCTGGCCCCGGTAGGATCTCCTTATCTCTTGCTGATGAGTAAACTGAAAAAGGCAAGGCGAGTGGAATGCTCATGCTGCCCTCTGCATCCGGTGAAGCAGCCAATCTGGAGAGCTTTGACAGGGAAAGAAAGGCTGTTAAATGCATTCTTATAGCCAAAAGGAAGCATGTTCACTCTTCCCACGGAGAGCGTGCATCAGCCTGGGGCTGCAGGATTGCACAGGGGCTGTGAGCACAAACCTTGGCTATCAGCCTTGTTACTGTGCACCAATGGTTTGGGGGCAGGACTGCCAACCTTGGTGGACCTCAGCTGTCTTACAGACAAAACGAGGGTGACATAGAGCTGTATCAGTCACTCATTGTGGGAATCCAAAGTAGGCTGTGTAGCCAGGCTGGCTTGGGAATGCATACCTGCATTCCCAGCCACTCAGGAGGTTGGGGCAGAAGGATTGAAAGTTCAAAGCCTGGCTGGGAAACTTAGTGATACCCTACCTCAAATTGAAAAGTGAAAAAGAGGGTTAGGATGTAGCTCTTGCTTAGTATATGGAGATGTTGACCAATGGAATCGAAATTGAAGACCCAGATACTAATCCACACACCCATGAACACCTGATTTTTGACAAAGAAACTAAAATTATACAATGGAAAAAAGAAGGCATCTTCAACAAATGGTGCTGGCATAACTGAATGTTAACATGTAGAAGAATGAAAATATATCCATACCTATTGCCATGCACAAAACTCGAGTCCAAATGGATTAAAGACCTCAATATAGATCTGACCACACTGAACCTAATAGAAGAGAAAGTGGGAAGTAGTCTTCAATGCATGGGCACAGGAGACCACTTTCTAAGTATAACCCCAGTAGCACAGACACTGAGAGCAACAATAAATAAATGGAACCTCCTGAAACTGAGAAGTTTCTGTAAAGCAAAGGACACAGTCAATAAGACAAAAAGGCAGTCTACTGAATGGGAAAAGATCTTCACCAACCCCATATCAGACAAAGGACTGATTTCCAAAATATAAAGAACTCAGCACAGGTTTAATCTCCTCAATACCCAGACAGCCACGCCCTTCTCTAACAAGCACTGTTCTCCATCTGGGGAGAGTCCTACCCATTTATCTTCACTGCACACTAGTCAAGAACTTTGACCTTCAGTTCAGACAGATGTGAGTTGACATTTGCTTTATTACTTCCTAACCTGGACCAGCCTTAGTTCTCTGTCTATAAACATGGATGATGTGAGATGTCCTTTTGTAATGAATAAGGCTGCTTTGGTCTATGGCGGGACAGAATATAGCCAGGCTGGAAGAGATAGATAGAGGAAGTAGGCAGACGCCATATAGCTTCTGAAGGAGAAAGACGCCGAAACACCAGAACCTTTCTGGTAGGCCATAGTCTCATGGTGATACACAGATTAATAGAAATGGGTGAATTTAAGATGTAAGAGCTAGTTAGGAATATACCTAAGCTATTGGCCAAGCAGTGTTGTAATTAATATAGTTTCTGTGTGACTATTTGGGTCTGAGAAGTTGGGAAAAGAATGAGCAGTCTCTGTTTACAAATATCAGCGAGTAACATCATGAACTCATTCACAGGAGGAAGAGTAGACAAGGTGAGAAAGTTTCTGCATACTCATTCAACACAAGGTTCTTCTAAGCCTGTGTCCTGTCTCCTGTGGGCAGAATCTTGGGTGGGGGACTGACTGTCTCAATAATGTCCACTCTTCTTTCTGAGACATACTCAGGGCAAGGCATGGAATGAAGGTGTACCAGACACATTTGCTAAAAACCAAGCCGTGACCAACCAAGGGAAAAATAAGCCCAATTCATGGTACTGGGCTTCCAAATTTGATGGCACTAAAGGGAACTGTGAACCATGGAAGGGTCCCCTGGTGTGAGGGCACAGGAAGTGTGTTCTGTGCCCAGAAAAGTATAGAGGAGTATTTGTTCTGTAGAAACTTACACCCTTCTTCTTGGACTTCCCACAGGACAGGGAACCCTGATTGCTTTTCGGGCTGGGGGGAGACTTAATTGGGGGAGGGGGAGGGAAATGGGAGGCAGTGGCGGGGAAGAGACAGAAATCTTTAATAAATAAATAAATTAATAAAAAAAATTAAAAAAAAGAAACTTACACCCTTAAGAAAATTAAAGAGGCAGGAAGTTCTGAACAGATTATGTCAAACTTTTCTCTTTAATTTGTATAGAGATTAATTCTTCCTTATCCTTCAATAGTGTGAAGCCAGCCAAGGGCAGACAAGCAGATGAGCCATACCAACAGAGTTCCTGCCATGTAGAGAATAATATCAAAAGTGGAGAATAAACAGTGTGCCTAAACCTGAATTTTCCCTTGAGGCTTTCATGAGTGGAGCCATCCCTTTGCCTGCTGGGTCTTCACCATAACCTCTGAGCACACAGAAAAGCTGAGTAGAGATTTCTACTGTCATGTCAGAAGTCAGCATGGACAGCAGCAGGTCCTCAGGGTGACAGCCCGCTCTGGCACACCTGTAGAAGCTCCTACAGAGTCACAGCTGTCCCTACCTCAGCTTGGTCCCCAAGCCAGTTCCTAACCATAGGTCCAAGAGACCACAGATCTGCTACCCACCTCTTCTGAATCAGTACTGAGCAAGAGGGAGTCTCCTTCATGATGACCACCCCAGTGACTGAGGGGCATTAACCATTAACCATGCCACACCTTGGATGAACATTCTCACTCACCAGCTTCCCCTTCAGAGAGAAATCGCCCAAATTCTTTGCAACCTTAAAGTATCTCATGGAAAACAGAAGTTACAAATGCCTTTAGTCAGTTATGGCTCAGGAAATCAAGAGCCTGGGCTGCCCTGGCTGTGGGGGAAACACAAGCCTCCCTCCACAGGGAGTACAGTACACTCTGTATCCATGACAGCACCCTGTGGTTATCACAAGCCTTGAGGTATTTGTGCACATCCATCAAGGGCAAGCTGGCATTTCTCAACCTGTGTTTATACCTCTCTATTTTGGGGTTGGGATGCAGGAATTTTATTTCAGCTTTACCAGAATAGCCAAGGTGAGGATGCTGCAGACCCACTGCAAGCTTTGGCTGGGAGTCTCTGAGCTAATGATAATAAAATCACCCATGGCATGAGATTGCTATAAGAATAAAATAAGTCCGTGCATGCAAACCCATCGGAGCCAAGCCTCTGACTCAAAGTGAAACTAAGACAGTCATTCCCATTAGCACCAAAGTTACATAAACACGGTCACAAGAAGACAGAGCCACTCTGTAGCACAGGATGGGAGTGTGACTTGAGAATCCATGTCGATCACTGTCCAAGTTCCCATCCTGGTACTTCGATAAAGCACTCTGGTCAAAAGTATCTCAGGGAAGATTTATTTCATCTTACACTTCCAGGTGACTGTCCACTATTTGCACTATTGAGGAAAGGAAATCAGGAAAGGAAGGTGGGGAAAGGATTCAGGACAAGAACCTGGCCATGGGCACTGAAGCAGAGGGCATGGAGGGATACAGCTACCAGACTGATCATTGGCTCATATTCAGCTACTTTTCTCAGGCAGCCCATGCCCACCAGTATAGGGATGACAGCACCCACAGTGGGTTGAGCCCTCCAACATCAATTACCATCAATAAAATGCCCCCAGACACACAGCCAAGCAGATGGAAGCAGTTCTTCATCTAGGCTCCTCTTCCCAGGTGCGTTAAGCCGATGACCAAGATGGGCCACCACACTCGCCTTGGCAATGACTTCAGAGCTTCGTGCACACAACCACTGCCATTCATAATTTTTAGTTATTTTAACTGCATTTTAGGTGGTGGGCATTACATGCCCCAGTGCAGTTGTGAATTGAATAATTTTCAGGCGACTTAGGGAGAAAAAAATCTTTTGTCAGATTTCAAGGACACAGCATTTAAATCCAATCTATCACATTTGGGAGCCTCCATTTTTTTCCTTAAGGCCACAGTCTCACTATCTGACATTCTTTAGGTCAGTCTTTCCATGGCTAGGAGTGAAAATCCAGTGGGGCTCCACATTTAGACCCCAGGAGGCTGTAACTATTCTCTTTCTTTGATCTTGGCTTACCACTTACTCAGAGAATGCCCTTCCTTAAGTCTGCAAAGACACTCTGTCCACCTGGAGAAAATGGATTCTAATAGTAGCCATGGCCAGAGTGCTGCCAGCATCAGGAGTCTCTCTTCCTTTTCATCTTTCTCTGAGCGTTGCCCGTTCCTACCTAGCATCTGTGTCTAGACCCGCCAGCCTCTGCTGCACAGCTTTTGCCGCAGTCGGATGTGGTGACACGTTTCAGGGAACCACCCTTCAGTCCCCATGCCCTTGGCCGTGTGACTTGGCAAGGCTTCCCACTCTGGCTAGGCCAGAGCTTCTTTATTACCTCTTAAGCCCGAGCTCAGCTCAGCGTGTGCTTTGACTCGTGACTGAGCATAAACGCAATGTAAGCTCTGGTCCCTCGGCAATTGCTTCAAGAATGTTTCTCATCTGGGCCTCTAGAGGAGGACAAAAAGCATCCCTGGCATACAGACCACTTTCGATCACCCGAAAGCCGCATGCCTGCAGATGGGCAAGTCAAGGTGGTGCAGATGAGCTTGGGCAAGCAGAGAAACTGCCGTTGACCCTACGCATGCCGGGTGTGCTGATCCTTCGAAGTCCAATTGAGCTGAGACCCACACACTCCTGGACTCACCAAATCTTATGACCAAAGGCTAGTGATGCTCCCCAGTGGTGTGGTCCAGGTTCCTCCACAAACCTTCAAGGACTGTGTCCAGAAGACAAGAAGGAAGCAGCTGAGGAGCCTTCACCTGTGCCCGCCAGGCACTCTGTGATTAAGCCTTAGGTAGCAAAGAAAGTGGTAAGGGACACTCACACACTCGCTGCCTCGTCCAAGCCGCTGACCTTCAAGTCAAGTGTGTCATCACCTCAATCCAAGAGGAACCGAAGCTTGATGATTTTCTTGAACATAAAAAATTATCCAATTCCACAAACAGATGCAATTACTGGCCATGGAGACAACGCTCAACTTGACACCAATTCACTCCAAATGGATGGCTTGTCTCCTCCCTGCCACCAAGAACAATTTTACCATCACAAGCTTGCTTTTGAAATATGAAATCTTGGGAGAATTACAACTTTCTCTGTAGCTTGGACTGTTTTTTTGATTTTGCAGAGAGCTATTTTAAATATCCCCCCAAACTTGTGTGGGAGTGCCAATCGACCACATTTAATTGGCCAGATTGCTAGCCTCGGAGATGCAGCACTCCTCAGAAAATTAAACATAGATGTGATTGTTACTTTGCTCTGTTATTGTGGCTACAGAATGGCAAACCAATCTGTCGAAACTGCAAAACCCAGCCACTCAATTATCTGTCAGGCTTATATCGCTAAATACCCGCCACACAGGGTTTTGCTTTCCTACTTAGCAGAGGTGGGTTTTGATGGAAGATATTGCTGGCTGGCCACAGTACATGGCCAGGACCCAAGGTCTTCCTAGGAGCCTGTCAGTTCTTTAGGCAAAGGGTGATGCTACAAGGAGAGACTGACTGGCCATCATACACTCATGCATTCACTTGGCTGACAAGTGTTTATCACGCATCTTCTCTGTGAGGTGCTGAGGAGAAAGAGAGCGTGGAAACAAGGCATCCCACAACTGGGAAGATGATGAGACTGAAGTGGAAGCCAGGGACAACTGGGACATTTTCCTGGTCCCCATTAGGGATATTTGTCAATACACCCAGGTACTTTTGGTACCTAAGAGCAGGTTAGGCACTGCTGAAATCTAGTGATCGGAGGTTAGGTACACTGCTAAATAACCTATAAGAACACGACAGTTGATAAAATTCTGAATACTGAATTAACTTCCTTAAGAGCATAGGTTCTTCTCATCCATTGGCTCTGTCTTACCCATCCGTAATCCCTGTCTCAATGCAGCACTGAAAAAGACAGGAAGGTACCCTATAAATGATGGGTGGATGGATGGATGGATGGATGGATGGATGGATGGATGGATGGATAGGCAGGTGAGTAAATGAGTGGTGGTTAGATGGATAGGTGGATAGATGGGTAGGTAGGTAGACAGGTAGGTGATAAGTGGGCAGTTTGATGGATGGATGAATGAGTAGGTGGATGCATGGGTGAGTACATAGATACATCAATGAATGGTTGGGTGATTGGGTGGGTGAGTAGATGAATGATGGATGGATGGATGGAAGGATGGATGGATGGATGGATGTCTGTGGATAGATGGCTAGGTGAATGAATAACTCTGGATAGATAGATAGGCAGGTAGGCAGATAAATGTGCGAATGAATGAACATATAAATGGATGAGTGGATAGATAAATGACTGAAGGGTGGATGGATGGATGGATAACAGTGGGAAGGAGGGTGGATGGAAGGGTGGGTGAATGGTTTCCACACTAGCAGCTGATATCAGTCAACACACACAATAGATATCAGTTCCTTCAGACGTCAAAAGCTTGTGTTTATAATATCCACTAAAGTTTATATGGCTCTAATAAAAAATCATCTAGTAATTTTGACATGCATCCATAAAACTATTCTTTGTGATATATCTTAAGTTCTGCAAGACCCAAAGCTTTCTTAGCCTTTTTCTTAGTTCTTCTTTTGACTCTGAAAAGATGCACCGGGTTCTTTATGCAAACCTTCCCAGCCTGAAATGAAGATAATCTGTCTTCTTTTATTTCTTAACCACTGGAAATGAGAGTAAATACATCATATCTCACATTCTGTAGATTCATTTAGTCAATTATTCTACTTCGGGTCTGAACTCATCCCTAGTAATGTACAATCTGTTTTAGATGTTAATTTTTAATGGTGTGATTTTGGCTTGTCCTTCAAATGAGTTGAGTAGAAACACTGATTTATTTTTATCCCTTTCATCAATGCCAGGGAACAGAATAAATTACTCAGGAATATGTTCTCTTGTCTTTGCTTTCCCCTCCCACAAGAGATTATGAAGATGAATGTCCAAGGATTGATCTCTCTAGAAGCCTAGCTGTGTGGACCAACTGTGAATAGGAATCATGTCGGTGTCATGTCAGGAGACATCTCAAGGCCAACAGGATCCTTCCCTGCCTTTTGGGAGGCACAATTCAGAGAGACTCTGATTTGCAGCACTGGCGGGTACACTGGCATCTAGAAACCAAGGTACGATGGTGTATTAGTCATGCTTTCAATCAAAGTACCTGTCTTGAACAGCTTGGTGGAAGACCCCTGGTCTCAGAGGATTCTATCCATTCACCCATTCATCCATCTACTCACCTATCCATCCATCCATCCATCCAAGCATCTATCCATCCATTTATATACTCATCTACTTATCCACCCATCCATCCATCCATCCACCTATCTATCCATTCTTCCATCCATCCATCATCCATCCATACATCCATGTACCTATCCATCCATTCTTCCTCTCATCTATCCATCCATCCAACCATCCATCTATCCATCCATTCTTCCTCTAACCTATCCATCCATCCATCCATCCAACCATCTACCTATTTATCCATTCTTCCTCTCACCTATCCATCCATCCATCCATCCAACCATCCATCTATCCATCCATTCTTCCTCTCACCTATCCATCCATCCATCCATCCATCCATCCATCCATCCATCCACCGATCCTCTCACCTATTCATTTATCCAGCCATCTGTCCACTCACCCATCCACCCACTCATATACACATCTACTTAACCCACCCATCTTGTCACCCATCCACACACCTACCGACTTACTTACCAATCTATATAACCATTCTCCCACCCATCAAGGTAGCGAGGGTGTGGTGAAGCAAACAATCCACATCAAGGCAGTTAGAAAATAAAGAAAGCAGGAGAACAGAGAGGGTCCATGATGGGAAACCACCCCTAAGGACATTCCCCCAAAGACCTACTCTTTCCAGGTAGGTCTCTCCTCTTAAAGTTACCAGAACTCCCCAAATAGTATGAGCAGCTGAGACATAGCCCTTCAATACCTGTGCTGTTTGGAGGAGCGCTTCACCTAAATAAGGACAGAAGTTGAAAACCAATCATCTGTAAAATAAGGTCCTGAGCACAGAGGCAGGTAGTAGGCCTTAGATCTGGGTGTCCAACTTGTAGCCAGTAGGCCATGTTTGTCCCAGAACACCTCTGAATGCAACCCAGCATAAAATCATACACTTACTTAAAATATTAAGTACTTGTTGCTTTCAATTTTTACTTGTAACTCAACTGCATGGTTCTGGAGCTTGAACCTGGTGAGTAACAACATCATGTCACAATATTACAAAAAAATTGCCTATGCAATCTCACAGTTCATGGCTGTGTGTCAGACACCCTTGCCTTAGATGAATGTACTTCTCTGATCCTTCTTGAATTTGGCTTCTCATTAAAAATCTCCCAAGGAGAATCACGCACTTGAGGCAACTTTCCTTGCGAAGACTCAGATGAGATGTGTGTGTTTTGCTAACAAGGTCTCTCCAGCTGAGCTCAGCTGTCCAATCACCCGCTGGCCCCCGAGCCTGCCCTTCTTCATGAGTAGTCTGTTTGGAAACTCACCAAACACCTGTCATCATCACTGGGCTGATGAGCCAGATAGGCTTGGCCAAAGTTAAAGGAGGTAAAAAAGCAAGATTCCTTTGTTTGTTCAACAAACGCCCACTGTGGCAGGCACAGTGCCAGGCAGGGATGGCACCAGGCAGCCAGCAGATGCAGCCGCTGCTTTTAAGTTGCTCACCGTCCACTGCGGGAGAGAGGTAGAGGTGTGCTTTGGTTTTGAGCTTCCCTTCTTGTCCATCATTCCTTAAGACTCAAAGAGAGATGCAGTGTTCTTTAACTACGTCTTTCGGCCCTTCTCTTTTGGGTTGTTTTTACGTGTCTACCTCTTCTCCACATTTAGTTGCCAGTGGACACCCATGGGTCACTGTCAATCAAGGACAGGGTTCTCATCTCAGCTATGCTCCCATTCCTTTGTCTTACTCTCACGGCCTCATGTTCCACATGGATGCAGGAGTTCCCGGCGTCATATCTAAGTCACACGGAAAGCAAACACTGATGTACATACGGACTAAATCTTTCACTCACATCTAATTGGTCAGAATCTCCTCCTGTGGTTATCTCCTCCTGGGCAGTGGCATAAATGAGAGGCGCCCGAGAAATGGTCCACCTGGAGCACACCATGCAGGAAGCATAAGCTCTCCGGAAGACTTCCTCTCCTGCTGCCCACACTGCAGCTACTACACTAGGCACTTTATAAAATCAGGAGCCGGAGAGACTACAGGCACCTGATTCACTCACCATCTTACTCATTGGAGTGAGTCATGGTTTCTTTTCTATGGGGTAAGTGTAGTTGAGGACAAAGAAACTGGCAGAGAGAGAAACTAACTAGCCCAAGGTCAAAGATCCTTGATTCTGCCACTGAACACAGTGTGTGCAGTAAAACTCACTGAGTCGTGTGCACATGAACCACACAGAAAAGAGGAAAGAATCCTGGAAGTGAAATGGTAAGGGGGGGGAGCGTGTAGGTATATGCGTGTCATCCCGGTGCTGCGGAAGTAGACACGGGAACATGCTAGGGCTCACTGGCCAGGGACAGAGAGACCCAGGTTCCAAAATAAGATGGGAGGTGATTTAGTTAGGACTCATTGCTGTGAAGAGAGAGCATGATCACAGAAACTCTTATAAAGGAAATATCTAATTGGGGTAGCTTACAGCTCAGAGGTTTAATCCATTATCATCAGAGTGGGACATGCCAGCATGCCAGCAGACATGGTGCTAGGGAAGGAACGGAGAGTTCTACATCGTGATCCACAGGCAGTAGGAGACTGTGTGCCACACTGGGCTTATCTTGAGCATAGGAGCCTTCAAAGCCTGCCCTCACAAAGACATAGTTCCTCCAACAAGGTCACATCTACTCCAATAAGGCCACACCTCTTAATAGCGCCTCTCCCTAAGAGCTTATGGGGGTCAATTACATTCAAACTACCACAGGAGGTAACTGAGGATGCTCTGTGGACTCCAGTCATGTATACACACACACACACACACACACACACACACACACACACACACACACACACACACACCCCACATAGACTGTGAAATGTTTACGATCTCATTTCCAGAGCAAGTACACTCTGGTCCTAGAATTCCAAGTTACCCCCAGAAAGGACTCAGTCCCCTTCAGGAGCCAACCAATCACTACATGCCCTCCCTGAGCTGAAGTTATGTATGAGTAATATTTCCTCTTGTATTTGAATCATTGGCCAGACATGCACACGGACAAGCGGTCCAAGAGAAGACTGCTCTGTTCAAGAGAGGGACATCCAAGATGTGGGCGAACTCAAGAGGTTTCCTTCACCCTGTTTCTTCAGACAAAACTTAGAGTCAAGGAGAGAAAAGTTTTTCGGGTTGTGTGAGCCTGGGATATAAGGATTAGGGACAAAGAAGGGGGAAAGCCTGCAGAAAAGTTTACTGTGCAGCATGGCGCTGAAGAGGTCAGAGAATCAGAGTGCTGTCACAGACCTGTGTCAGGCGACTAGTGGTCCTAAGGGTGCCCACAATCTGTGACTAACCACATGACATATGGGACTGAGGGAAGCCCCTGAAGATGGGGGACGGTGACGCTGGGCATTCCAGCGACTGGTAGTATCACAGAGTACCTATAAAGTGGAGGCTGGGTGAGTTGGGACACAGAACAATCAAAGCAAGAGACTAACCCCTATAAAGATGAGATTGTAAGCCAAGGAATGAAGACAGTATCTAGAAGCTAATGGAAGGCCAAGAAATGGATGTCTCCCCTCAGTTGGGTAACATCATCCTAGTCTCTGTGGAAACCAATTCCCCTTCCAAGTCCAGCTGAGCCCTTGAGTGGGATGGCTCTGCCCCATTCTTATTTCAGAAGAAATCACGTCTGGAATTGGCTCTTCAGAGTGTCGAATTTCCTTTCTACCCAGTTCACCTAGGACTGGACACAGCCCCACGCTTGGCTAATCATTAAATTATGTCTCCTGGCCACAATGATTCATTTAGAGCAGGGCATGTGACTGCATCTGGTCAGTTTACAAAGGCTTAGGGGGTGTGGCCATGGAAGAGGTAGGGCCACTGGGGGGGGGGGGTGAGGTTTTAAAAGCCCATACCAGGCATGAGCTCCCTCTCTACCTCCAACTTTTGGCTAAGAAGTTGATTCTCTGCTACCACCTCAGCACCATGCCGTGCTTCCATCAAGCTCCCTGCCATGATGGTAATGTGTGTGTGT